>NC_083571.1:61129778-61429778 GCF_027579695.1 Neoarius graeffei
TGTGTGTGTGTGTGTGTGTGTGTGTGTGTGTAGAAGGTGTGTGTGTGTGTGTGTGTGTGTGTGTAGAAGGTGTGTGTGTGTGTGTGTGTGTGTAGAAGGTGTGTGTGTGTGTGTGTGTGTGTAGAAGGTGTGTGTGTGTGTGTGTGTAGAAGGTGTGTGTGTGTGTAGAAGGTGTGTGTGTGTGTGTGGTTTTGCTGTGCTGATTGTGCATGCTGAGCGGCGCGTGCATCGTGTGAAGCGTGTGCATGCAGTGTGCATTATCCCTTTCTAACATAACATATACCCTTATACTACTACTGCCCATAATAATAATAATAATATATATATATATATATATTATATAATAATATATAATAATAATAATAATAATAATAATAATTCTTTTTTTCATAAAACAGTGATGCATTTTCCTTTATGTTTATTGTAATTTTCATGGTATATTTACCCTACTAATATTTATTATTATTATTATTATTATTATTATTATTATTATTAACAACACTATTTTGACATTAATATGAAGACATCATGGCATACACATGAGAACCAAAACAACAACAAGAAGAAAAAAAACTCTTGGACTTTTTAGAGGCAACTCAACCCACAGTTCATCTCCTGTGGTGAACAATGGTTGCAATCGAACCGATAGTTGCAATAAATCTATTCATCTTTTTTCCTTCGAAAGCATGGCATCTGTGGTGTTTATCTATCTCTATCAACTTCCCAGCACCAATTTATGATTCATCATCTTTTAGTCATCTTTTTTGTATTTTTTATGGGTTTTTTAATGACATTTTTGTCAGATTCTGCAATCATAGCGCCATAAACTCTTGGTCAGGACAATGATGACAGTTTTGACGCCAAACCAGTCATCATTGACATCCTTGCATGTCATCAGTGAGGCGGGTCAAGAAATTGTCAGTCATGGCTGTGAAGTAACATGTCATAGGAGTTGTCAAACTAGGCGAGAAAATACAAAAAATTCTGAGATGATATCCTTTTCGTCGGGGTGTTGTGGGGCATCCCAGATGCCATGTTGATGTTCTTTGATGCTGTCAAACTGCAAGGCCTGTTCATCATTCCAAAGTTTATATGCAGGCCTAATGCTGGAAATTTGTCAGCCGTGACAGAATAGTGTCAAAATCAGGTTGAATTTGTGTAGTCTGATCCCAGCATGTAGAGTAAGATATGATAAGATTAACATTAAGATAAGATGAAATGATCCCTGAACTACAACAACAACAAAAAATTATTGGATTTAAGAGGCAGCTCAACTCAACCAAGAGATCACCTCAATTT
Source organism: Neoarius graeffei (assembly GCF_027579695.1). NCBI lineage: Eukaryota > Metazoa > Chordata > Actinopteri > Siluriformes > Ariidae > Neoarius > Neoarius graeffei. The sequence goes on from NC_083571.1 coordinate 61,131,078, forward strand.
CATTGCCATAAACCTATTAAACGAATTAAACATTAGTCTCTTTCCTTCAAAAGCATGCCATCTGTGGTGTTTATCGATCAATCTCTACTTCCAAGTGCTAATCTCTCATTCATTGATCAATCTTTTTATTTTATTTGCATTTTAATCCAGTGATAGTTGAATCCTTTATCTTGGTGTTAAAGCTGCATCTATCTTTAAGCACTGTTAGAAATAAGGGTTCAGTCAGAGTCCATTTCTGTCCCCCAAGGTACAATCTACACTAATGTACCCCCTAGGGCTCATTATTGGACCTCAAGGTAACAATGTGGACATTTTTAGGGCCAAAAAGGTACCTACAATGGTGCTTGAAAGTTTGTGAACCCTTTAGAATTTTCTATATTTCTGCATAAATATGACCTAAAACATCATCAGATTTTCACACAAGTCCTAAAAGTAGATAAAGAGAACCCAGTTAAACAAATGAGACAAAAATATTATACTTGGTCATTTATTTACTGAGGAAAATGATCCAATATTATATATCTGTGAGTGGCAAAAGTACGTGAACTTTTGTTGTCAGTATCTGGTGTGACCCCTTGTGCAGCAATAACTGCAACTAAACGTTTGTGGTAACTGTTGATCAGTCCTGCACACCGGCTTGGAGGAATTTTAGCCCAATCCTCCATACAGAACAGCTTCAACTCTGGGATGTTGGTGGGTTTCCTCACATGAACTGCTCGCTTCAGGTCCTTCCACAACATTTCGATTGGATTAAGGTCAGGACTTTGACTTGGCCATTCCAAAACATTAACTTTATTCTTCTTTAACCATTCTTTGGTAGAACGACTTGTGTACTTCGGGTCATTGTCTTGCTGCATGATCCACCTTCTCTTGAGATTCAGTTCATGGGCAGATATCCTGACATTTTCCTTTAGAATTTGCTGTTATAATTCAGAATTCATTGTTCCATCAATGATGGCAAGCCGTCCTGGCCCAGATGCAGCAAAAACAGGCCCAAACCATGATACTACCACCACCATGTTTCACAGATGAGATAAGGTTCTTATGCTGGAATTCAGCGTTTTCCTTTCTCCAAGCATAACGCTTCTCATTTAAACCAAAAAGTTATATTTTGGTCTCATCCACCCACAAAACATTTTTCCAATAGCCTTCTGGCTTGTCTACGTGATCCTTAACAAACTGCAGGTGAGCAGCAATGTTCTTTTTGGAGAGCAGTGGCTTTCACCTCCAACCCTACCATGTTGTTCAGTGTTCTCCTGATGGTGGACTCATGAACATTAGCCAATGTGAGAGAGGCCTTCAGTTACTTAAAAGTTACCCTGGGGTCCTTTGTGACCTCGCTGACTATTACACGCCTTGCTCTCGCAGCGATCTTTGTTGGTCGACCACTCCTGGGGAGGGTAACAATGGTCTTGAATTTCCTCCATTTATACACAATCTGTCTGACTGTGGATTGGTGGAGTCCAAACTCTTTAGAGATGGTTTTGTAACCTTTTCCAGCCTGATGAGCATTAACAATGCTTTTTCTGAGGTCCTCAGAAATCTCCTTTGTTCGTGCCATGATACACTTCCACAAACATGTGTTGTGAAGATCAGACGTTGATAGATCCCTGTTCTTTAAATAAAACAGGGTGCCCACTCACACCTGATTGTCATCCCATTGATTGAAAACACCTGACTCTAATTTCACCTTCAAATTAACTGCTAATCCTAGAGGTTCACATACTTTTGCCACTCACAGATATGTAATATTGGATCGTTTTCCTCAATAAATAAATGACCAAGTATAATATTTTTGTCTCATTTGTTTAACTGGGTTCTCTTTATCTACGTTTAGGACTTGTGTGAAAATCTGATGATGTTTTAGGTCATATTTATGCAAAAATATAGAAAATTCTAAAGGGTTCACAAACTTTCAAGCACCACTGAACATGACATATTATTGTTGATAAAGTGCAACTTCGGGCGGCACGGTGGTGTAGTGGTTAGCGCTGTCGCCTCACAGCAAGAAGGTCCTGGGTTCGAGCCCCAGGGCCGGCGAGGGCCTTTCTGTGTGGAGTTTGCATGTTCTCCCCGTGTCCGCGTGGGTTTCCTCCGGGTGCTCCGGTTTCCCCCACAGTCCAAAGACATGCAGGTTAGGTTAACTGGTGGCTCTAAATTGAGCGTAGGTGTGAATGTGAGTGTGAATGGTTGTCTGTGTCTATGTGTCAGCCCTGTGATGACCTGGCGACTTGTCCAGGGTGTACCCCGCCTTTCGCCCGTAGTCAGCTGGGATAGGCTCCAGCTTGCCTGCAACCCTGTAGAACAGGATAAAGCGGCTAGAGATAATGAGATGAGATGAGATGAAGTGCAACTTCCGGTCACATGAACTCAATACTAGACTTCTCACAATGTGATCTTACACTATTTTTCAACACATTATTTTATTGCTGAAGTTATAAAAACAAGAGAGAGAGAGAGAGAGAGAGAGATGGATGTTTAATTTCTATTCGAATAATGAGATGAAATAATGCCCACGTTTTGATTCCCAACACCTGAGGCAGGAAGCACGAGGCAGCCTAATTAGCACCGGGTCCGTTTATCCCGCCCACTTTTGCACCACTGTGTCCAATCACAACAGAGAAGGACTCTGATACTGCGTTTTTATTGGCGAATTAGCTCGATAGTTTTTCTCCTGATTGGCTAATTGACATGTCAGTTTATTTAGGCTCTTCGTTTACTAACCCTTTCTCTCTGAGTTCGGCTTGGGCTTTTGGACCTGCGTTTAAGCTAAGGAGAGGCGGCTACGGTTTAATAATTATTAAAACCAAAAGGTAAGAAATGTAGAGAGGGTTTATTTGTTAGAAAACGTCTGTGGGTTCAGAGACGGTGTACAAAATGCTGGCTTTTACTCGGCGTTTTGTAAACGCTTGAATGTTTTAGCTTCATAAAGCTAACGCAAAAACTATTTCATGACTTCTTATTTAAATGAAAGTTGTGTTAGCTTAGTTTTAACTTGTTTATTGGTTGTAAAAAAATTCAACTGAAAAACAATGATCATATTTTGAAGTTATGGTATCTAGAGGTGCGTGGGCTGTGTTCCAAACGCCTCGCACTTCTATATGCAAGTGCACTACGTGACCGGGAACGTGGTTACGTTTACTACACAGTGTAGTGCACTACGTTTACAGTACAGTCTAATTTAGGATTCGGCCGTTTACATTTTTTGCTTTTTTTATTTTTTTTAAAACTCTATTTTTTGTTGCTAATTAGCTTTTGGACATTCACTATTTAGTTTTATTTAGACTAGTGCACGTTTGTTTTGTATGGAGTTTTCACCCTTGTGTGGTATGTAATTTTAGTTGTGACGTCACGTCCCTTTAAAACATTAATCAATTTTAAGTAACTTTTTTTTTTTTTAAACAAGCGGTTTATTGGAAGCTGCTTACATTTTCAGCTTCAATAAAAACACGATGAATAAGTGAGAATCAATGTTGTCTGACAAATCAGGGTATAGAATTGTGCTGAGCTTGATTCTGATTGGTCAGGAGATATTCATTTAATTTTCACTTAATATTGTCATTTCTATAGTAATGGCCAAATTTGGTGGTTCTGGCAGATGTATGTAATCTAATGTTAATATTTCTTTATACATGATGGCAGACTAATTATCATGTTCTCATAGAACGTTAAAGTGCATATTGTGGGTAAATTCATGAGCAAGATCAATGTAATTCTCCTATTTTATATTAAACTTTGGTTAAGTATCTGTCACAGCTTGCATTCTGTGCATTTTTACCTTGTGCAGTACCAGAAATCAAGCCATTTGAGCAGAATTGGTCCGCCTCTGAAAGAATTTGGCATTTGGATTTCTCGAGAAACATTGATTTTCGTGATGTCATGTGCGGAATGCCTCACTCTGAATCCTACGTCAGCGCTGGTTTGAGAAAATGACCTGGTGGTTTTCTGCAAATTTCTTCAATGTTATCATGTAATTATTAAAATAGTTAACAGATGTATTGTAGGAGGGTGTAGCAACACCAATCTTGATGGGATTACTCATCATTTCCCACATTGTGCTCAGGTGACAATTCCATATTTCAATGCAAAATCGCTAGCTGCTAAACTTGGTCTACACAGGAAACTGCAAGCTTGCGTAGCCTGCTGGTGCTTCCGCAGGTGACATCACGAATCTGGCTCCAGACTCTCTTGGGGTTTTTCCAGATGCATTTTATTTTATCTTTTTCTGCTGTGGACAGATGGCTTTGTGCAAATTTACCCTTCTGGATGACTGTGTAAAGGGACTTTCATATAAAAAAAAAAACTTGGTCCAGGATATGCACTTTAAAGCTAGTTTACTTGTTTAGCTGCTGGCTGTTGAGCTCAGTTTCTGCACATGTGGGTAAGAGTATGTATTTGGAATTGGTCTCATTTTAAACTTTCATTCTTGGTCCTTTTAATTAAAGAAAATCTATCTGCTTACTAATCTTGTAGTTATCTAGTTAGTGTGCTAGTTTTTCTAATGCTACAAGAGCAGTAAAATTCACCCTGGCTGCCCTGCGAAAGAAACTGGTAAGTTTGTGGATGCTCTGATGGAGATGAAATGGGCAGCTACAAGATCACACAGGCTGTTTATTCTTGCGAACTTTGTTTAAAAGGTGGCAAAACAAACATGTCAACTAGCATGTTGTATCTTTGGATCTGGTCTCACACTACAGCTTGTGATGGGTTTGTGAGTACTTGATGAGAAATTGGTTGCATTGCTACTGATCATGTGATGCATGATGGATGTTCAGAGCTTCAAGTTTATTTTATTTATTTTTAAACCCCCTCGTGTGTCTCTGCCTTGAGTGGTGCAAAATGTCATCTGTCAATTTGTTGGCAAACTAAGCGGCGGATACTTGTAGATTGGTTTGGGAATACTGCGTGAAGCTTGGGGAAACATTGCCATCGAAACACCTTATTCTCATCACAAGCTGTAGTGTGACTAGCCTTAATTTAAATGCAATTTAAGTTGTTAAAACAAAGGCTGACTATACCCATGAGATTGGGGAGAAGTTTTTTACATGCCTTTTACCTTGTTGCAAAAAATCTGCAAAGGTGACTTTCATTTGAACATATCCAGCATGTGCCTCTTGTCTAGTTTGAGTTTCAAGTCACATGCAGGTACGGTAAATGGCTAGTGCTTTTTTTTTTTGGCAAGCTGTGGTACTAGTTGGCATTCAGTTCTCTTCTGTTTTCATAATGTATTAGTGAAGTTTCACACTTAAGAGTATGATGGTGCACTGAGCTGACTTTTGATGGCTTTTGCGACTGTGTAATGTTTGTATGCATGAATCCCCAAAGGGAATCGGCTCGTAAGTGCAAGGCAATGTATACCAAAAACACCTAACCACTGGACAACACAATTTGTATCTAAAACTCACAGATCAATGTCGATTAGTTCAAGCTCCTAGGAATCGAATAATTTCTGTTGTGGAGCGATTTTCCACCATCTGGAAGAAACACTCATCCATAGACACTTTTGAAGGGAAACTTAAGACTTTCTTATTTGATGCACAAGTTACTTTTTTTTTTTTAATTTAATGTTTTATTACAATCACTATTCACTTTGCTGTTATGAGCTGATTGTGCTGGGCTTTTAACATGTGGCAATTTTTTAAATATTCTTGTAAGAGCATTGCGATTTTATGTAATGCACTTTAAGCCTAGGTCACAACCAGACGTACGATTTTCTGGCCGTGTGATTTTTGGGTTTTCCCAAATCGCTGCTTTTTTTTGGGGGGGGGTTCATGGAGAAAGACGCACGTTGGTCATAAGTTTGTCTTGCAACCTGGAAAAAACGTAAGCGCCCATAGTTTGATATGACAAAGAACCTCTGCAGCCAGTCTACGGCTCGAAAATCAGCATGTCACACGCGTGCCCTCCGTGCGTTTCTTGCGTTTTTTTGCATGTACCGTAGGAGCACGTACAGCTGGTTGTGACCTAGGCTATAAGAATACATTACATTATTAAATCTGATAATATTGAATGGTAACTATACAGTAATGATGTAAAGTGAAAGTGTTGGTTCACTGCTGTCCACAAGGCACCCAGCAGAGTCGTGCCATAATAAATGTGGTGTTTCTAGTGCATGGCATGTGGTGTCAAAGAAACAAATAAATGTATTTGTAACTGCGGTGCATATCTAATTTATTGGAATCACTGTCAAGACAATGTGGCAATTTATTGATGTGAAAAACACAATGCGATAGTTCATGTGCTGTTATTGACTGAGCCTTTGCAAATATTTTGCTTGGATACTCCTCAGAGGCTCCACTTTTAGGCAGTGTCTAAATATTGAAGTTATACGCTTGACAAACTTGGCTGAAATGCCTATGGTTTCTAATACCTTGGTTCATGCTTCGGTTTGTTTCAGTGTGCAAACTGATACACAATACAAATCATGGGGAAACCCACCTCTGCAATGATCGGTGTCTCCTCCATGGTAGGTTGGGAATAATTTGAATGGAACCCAAATTTACACTACTGTTCTCAGTTTCTTTCAAGTCACGCACTTCAAAATTCTGATTGGTTGCTGTTCAACTATATCCTCACTCATTACCATGAAGTTGAACTTTATTCTGACACCCGTCCTGTTGGTCATCTCACTGAGACGCTGGCTCACAGAAAATGAATGACTCCCAGTTTTGATACTTGTCTCGCAGTGTTGGGTGTGAAGGTCGGATAAAGGGTTTTCATAGCGTCTTGGAGGCGATTGGTCCAAAGACTTTGGTACTTCAGGATGTACTATTGTAGGAAAATGATCAGTATAGAAGTGGGATGATGTTTGAATTTAATTTTTTTAATCACTTCCTAAAGCCCCCCCCCCCCCCGTGTTCTATCATGGCAGATTGCCAGCATGTGCATTTTTCTATTTAAGTGTACATGATTCTCTTTGATCACTTATAGTTGCATGTAATGTTATGTCCAAGAAACAAGTTGGTTCCTGTGATTCGGAACTGTTTTTTTTTTTTTCTTTCTTTTTGGGGGGTAAGTGTGGCTTGGACACTAATTTCTTCTCGGTGCACTTGTTCAGATGGTCCATAGTAGGGCTGTGCGATGTCCCCTTAATTGGCATCGACGATGTTTACAGTGCAAACATCGTGATGGACGATCATATCGTGGGCGGGGGGGGATTTTAATACCACATTTATTATTATTAAAAGTATTAGATACTCATCCGAGGCTTTGGCACATTAAGAAAAAAAAGCGCTAGGTGATGTGGAATATTTGGCCTTGATAATGGATATGTGGTCCAGCTGCAACATGATGCCCTATATGTCAGCTACCGTACATTATGTGGACTGAGAGTGGGCAATGCAGTCCAAATGCCTGCAGACGAGTTTCATGCCAGAGACACATTCAGCGGACAATTTAGAAGACGCATTGCGCGAGACACTTGCCGAAAGGAAAATAGAGGAGAAAAAGATCGCCTGTATAACAACGGACAACGGGGCGAATATTGTCACAGCCATCAGGCAATTGAAATGGCCGTGGTTAAGTTGTTTTGGGCACAGTTTGAACCTGGCCATAACCAACTCGCTTGTGCAACAGAGGGCCAGTACAGACCGAGCGTTTGGAGTTTGCCGAGCAGTCAACACTGCGTTTGCACACAGCTGGCTTCGGAGAAATGAGCTGCGCAAAGCGCAGGTGGAAACGAACCTCCCCGAGCACTCACTGATCACGGCAAGATATTAATCTGCTCTAACAATGAAAGACTAGGATTCAAACTATGAGAAGAAACTACACTTAAGCTATTACTCATTGTTTATTTACAACATATCAATTGAAGATGCGTTTCGGCCTTTAGTGCGCACTTGAACGCGCTAATTTTTCCAATTTATTAGTGTTTGAATTATTGCGCCAGCTTTTAAAATCATGATTTAATATTGGTTTTTTTTTTTTACTGTCTTTACATTTATCAGAATCACCTTCATTCTTCCATTTGGTTTGACATTATGGCTTAGAGTGGACCATTTTGTGTCTGAAAGTAGGCCTGTTTACCAGATTAAAGTTATTTGACTTCTGCCGAAGTCTGCGCTTCACTGCCGTTTGATAAGGTGCAATATTTCCCGACTGAAGTCGTTAATAGTGGCTATTTGTTTGAACAACATGACCAATTTTACATTAAAAGTATAGTGTAGGCTAAAAAATGAAGTCAAAATTTATTAGTAGCATACTGTATTTGTGTAACCACATGTTATGTTCACTAGCACGTCCCTGCACCATAGCCTACGTGAACAAGCGGTAATATTACTTTATACTGATTTATATAATTATGTATTTATATATAATTATATGTTAAATAATATATTTATATATTAAATAAAACTAACTAAACTAACAAAAAACTAACTTTTTAGGTTAAATAGGCCCAGATAATACCGTATATGCATGTTTGACAGGAGGGGGCGTGGTATCACGATGGTGGCTCTCCATCGTGATGGATGACCACCATCGTCGATGGACGATGGCATCGTCTATCGGCACAGCCCTAGTCCATAGAATATAAGATGACTAAAATAAAAGCAGCATAATACATGTGATCTGTTTTTTGGTTAGGTGTTTAATATGTAGGTGCTTCTGTAATGAATTTTCCCGGCTTTGGAATGCCATTCAGTGCCACTCAGCTTTGCGTGGTCATGTCACGCCACCCTGGTATTTATCAACATGGCCTGGAGTGTTAGTCCTTCAGCTACATTATGATGCTTTTGTGATGGGTTATCAATGAAAAGATGTTTGGTGATGTCCCTGAGCTTCAGGAAGTATCCCCAAACCCATCTGGGTATTTACAGCCTCGTTTGCTGACAAATATTGCCACCAAATTTCAATGCATGCATTGAAATTTTTGTGATTTTGGCCACTTGTGAAAAGGAGACTCACCAAAAAACTCGTGAAGCTCGGATTTTGTTGTGCATTGCACGAGTGGTGGTAATGGTACCAAATTTGGCATCGTCAAGTATGAACATATTCACCTTACATGCAGAGACTCAGATTGTTGGCGCGCCTGCTTCTAAGACGCACTATTTCGAATAATGAATGCATTGTCAAGAGGGGCAGGGGCCAATATGGGCGCGAGCATTTTATGCCCCATTTGGAACTTTCCGTAGCGTATTACTTGACTTCATGGTCTCAATATCGAAAGTCTTGCACAAATATGCAACTTCCAACATAATTATCTGGATATTCAACAGATTTCAGCATCGGATGAATTTTTCACCGCTGCCATATTGAATATGTCGGACCCGTTCGTGTATTTACGCCGCCCTGTTTGTAGGGTCCCAAGCAAGTAAAACCTGATCCAGGTCTTTGGCTATCTATTGGTCATTCTTCGGCAGAAAGGGAGTACATTCACCTGAAAAAAATGATGCCCCTGATACCCAAGGTAATTGGTCATACTAGATTTACAACAGCAACTACTACCACTGCCACTAAGATGTCAGATGATCTGATCATTACTTGTGTAAGTTGTTACTGTAGTTGTTAAACATTAAAGAAATGTTCAGAGATTGAGTTCAATTTTATTTTCTATCACAAAATACTGAACAGCATGCAGAACAATCATAGACACACACATTCTGATAATTTAATCAACTGTTGTATCATTATCAGACATTAATTTTCAAACTTCATAGCCTGAGTTTGAACCCAAGATTGAAGATTCAGCATCCCATCTGATTCTCTGAAATTAGAAGTAGAGATGATTAGAGACAAGCAGAATTAGACTGTCACAGGATGCAAAAAACAAACCCATTCTTGTGCTATAATTTACAAGGAGATAATATAGATGTGATATATGTTGCCACTGATTAACCCATTGACGCCTGAAACGCCTACAAAAAAACGTCTGCAAATGCGTAAGCCAGTTTCTAGAAAAAGGTCCCCATCTGCCTGAGAGTTTTCTGAAATAAAAATAATTAATTGAAAACGCCTATGAAAAATTTAATATCTCAGCCTCTGAAGCACATAAAGACATGAAATAAGTTGCATTTAAAAGATAAAATTCTCTGCTTTTATTGGATCGTGCTCATTCAGCATTAACACTTAACACATTTGTTAACACATAGATGAGTCTTGAAAATAATGACAAATCAACAATGCTGCGTCATGCAGCAACCGGCATTTGGGGCAATGTTGCGTTATGCAACAACCGGCGCTAGGGGCAATGTTGCGTGACGCAGCATCCGGCGTCAATGGGTTAAACAATATCTCAATATATTTGGTTGAAGCATTGATTTTTGTCATGGACATTGCTTCTTATGGCTTCTAATACCAAAAACCCAGAATTGAGAAGAAAAAACAGCCCCTGGGCTGCCCCAGCTGTTCATTGGTAGCCTGGGCCCGCCCATCCTAAGCGTGACGCAACACGAGGGCCTGTTCCGAGCTTAGTCTGGCCAGGCAGGCTATCTACAGCATTTCCAAGCTCCCGAAAAATTGGGAACCAATCAACTTTGAGAATCTCCAACGGCCCTGGGTAGAGGCGTGTTCAAGGCAGTGACGTAGTAAGATCTGTGACCGGAAGCCATAGATTGTTTACAGAATCTATGCCGGAAGCGCTTCATTCACATCACGAACATGGAGCAGCGGCAAGCCTTTAACACAGCGGTAGATGCTGTATTGAAGGCATTCAATGGGAAGTTCTCATTGAAAACGGAGCAAAGAGCAGCCCTGGAGGTATTTATTGAAAGGAAGGACGTTTTCACCTTGCTCCCGACCGGCTTCGGTAAGAGTTTAATCTACAGTTAGTCCCGTCGCATCACATACGTCAGAGGAAAGAGTGATGTGATTGGTTTAAGCTTCATCACAGCCTTTTCTGGCTTCGACCAGTAGCAAACTGAGGCATTTCAGGGAGGTGGGTCAACCATGGGCTCTGGGAAACGGTTTGGCCAGACCAAATGCTCGGAGAGCTTTGAAGTCGCGTTAGCCAGGCTAGTTCATTGGGCTCGCTTTGCTCACTAGGTTCGCTTCAACTGAAGGATAATCACTGGGCCCCCCATTGTAGAAATGGGCCCCTGTTTTTTTTTTCCAGGAGGGGCCCTGTGGGCCCCTTGACCTGCAAAACAATCGGAGTTTCTGTACATAAAGCACCTTGTGGACATGTGCGTTACCGTAGCCAAGTCTCATCAGTCTCAAAACACATCTTTAAAAAAAGTTACTAGATTGTGGCATATCTGCTCTACAAAAGTCTCTGTGAAGAGCTTAATGTTAACATCAACCAGTGTTTAAAGCTGGCTCTCCAGTCAGATTGGAATCAACGCCACCTGACCAATTGGATTGGAGAATTTAATAGGAGTGACTTAATTGGTTAGTTGTGTTGCACTATGGAAGTACAAACTTAAAATGTGTTGCAGTCCTTTGGGGGATGGGATCTCTCAGCCTTTCTTGCCCAGAGGGTAAGCAGCACCCAAAACATACTTGCCTGAAAAACAATTCCCCTTGCCCAGAACTTTTTTTATTTTGGGGAGGACAGAATGCAGTGGTTTTTTTTTTTTTTAAATAGATGAAGCATAATTATGAAAAATCCCCAAACCCATAACTCCAATATGTGCAGACACATTCAGAAAGTTTTAGTAGCGGAGGAATGAATAATTTGGGGTAGTAAAATTTGTTACTGTGTAAGACCGTAACATCAACCTGTGACTCAGTTGTGCCTTTGAATCGAGAATAAATGGAGAGAACTGAACATTAACAGTTTATTGAAATTATTACAAGGGTGATTACTGTGACTACAGCTACAACTGGAATGTGATTGTTGGTGTTTAATTATGGTACCATCCACTATTCGATAAAATAAAAAAAAAATTACAATATTGTTTGGAAGTCTAAAGCAAGATTTTATTTTACAAAACGCTTCAGGTATTTTAACAATAAGTGTCACTGTATAAATGGTGCAGATAGTGCTGTTACTACATGTCCTTAGGATTGATGAGATGTGGAGGAGCTGGAATAATTTACCATCCAGCCCACAGTTCAGGTAGGAGCCCTTTGAGAGTAAATGCTTTGGCTTTCACAACATTGTTCCCAAAAGCTGATGGTGGGAAAAGTATTTGCACAGGTTTTCTTGTTTTTGTAGTTTAAACCCTTCTGTGTCGGGACTCTTTGGGGGGGGATGTATATTCCAACATGTAGCTAAGGCTAGGCTGCAAATCTGCAGTCACTCTGGGTGTTTCAAGGAGTTTTGTATGGATCAGAACCACTAATAAACTCACTTGTGTATATCCATCTTCTGCTTCTTTCTAGGGGCATTCACACGGCACATATTTGCATCGATGCTGCACCGATGTATTTTGTTGCGATATATCTTGCACCAGTGTAAATTTTGTGGAGCATTCACACGTCACAAACCTGCTTACTAGAGAGAAGCGTGTTGGCACTGGTGCAGCCCCACTTGCATTCACACGGCAGTTTTTGCGACCGTGCTATACGATAGTAATAATGTGGAAATGAAATGCGCATGTGTGAAAATGTACTTCCTTTTCCCGGTTGTCATGGCATCACCAAGTGCCGGGAAAATGATGTGGATGACACCAGTGTTGCCAGATACTGCTGACGTTTTCCAGCCCAAAATATGTTCATATCCACCAAAATGCACTTAAAACCGCCCAATCTGGCAACACTGGAAGACGCGCAGTTCTGTTATTTGCCATTTTGGAAGCGCAAAATACCAGGATGCAAATTATGCAATGCCCATATGTAATCAACTCTCCTCATGTGTAGTGAGTCTACCCCTGTAGCGTTCAGACGTCCCATTTTATATCGGTGCTGCCCCGCAAACTAGCATTTACTCCGGAGTAAATTTCTTAAACCACCTCCCGAGCAGGGTTAGATTTGCACTGGTTTAAGCAGCTTTCAGGGGCTACACCGGTATAACTTGGTACCGTGTGAATGCTCTACCGGGGCAGCCCCGGTGCTACACTGGAGTAAAAGTTATCATGTGAACACCCCTTCTGACCAAGATTGTCCAAGTAATCCAGTAGTAGCTTTTTTTTTAACTGTAGTTGTCTTCGGGCAACAGATGCCAGACGTCTTTGCTTGGCTTGAGTATGTGAGCTGCCAATCAGCAGGTTCTGCATGTGTTCATGATTTTTGTCACAGTTTACAACCAATGGGAGACATCCTTTATCGGCTGTCCACCAATCATAGGCTCTTGTGCCACAATGGCGTTTTTTTTAATTTATTTATTACGAAACCATCAAAAGCAATAAAAAAATGGTAATGTATACTGGTTAGAGGTAAGGAACATTATTCAGTGTGGGTTTTTTTATTAACTCCAATTGTTATAGAAGTTTCAGGGTTGGCACCTGCCTGCTTCAACTGTGCTGCTGGCACCTGTTGTCCTTGACCCTCGTTGCCTTTAGCCAGCTGGTATCATTACGTGGACCCCTCTGAGCCAAGCTTTTCCAGTACACTTGAACACGCGCATACTTTCAAATTTTTGGTTATTCAATTTCCTCAAATTTTACTTTTATATGGTTGTTGAATAAAACTTCCTGATGCATTTCCTGTGAAATGAGAGGAGCTACTTTAGACTGGTTCCCTGCTCTCTTAGTGCAGTGAGTACACAGTCAGTGTCTGACACCTTGGTAGGATTAAATTTTATACAGGAACCAGTCCTTTTGGTAGAGACAGGCGAACTTTTTTTTGATATGTCGGTTATGATGTGTGATTCACTTTGGAGAATAAATAATTGAAATGTTACTGCTGGACTGAGTTCAGGTCTGCATCACGGAGTGGCTGCTTAGGTTGCTAGCACTAACGTTTTTGTCGTCCAATTTGATGATTACCATTAAAGTTTTGCTCGTCCTTGCACAGACTTTAGTCGTCTTGGATGATCAGACCTGTGGTTTTTCGTGCATCGTTGTGAGACTTTTACAAGCGGGAAACTTTAATCATGTTCATGCAGCCATCCACGAGATTAATGCTGCACCACTGGAGTTGTTTTGCAACTTGAAAGATCTTCATGGTGCTGCAGACTTGAGTGCATCATTACTTTGAGTTTCTCATCACATTTGTTGAGGGGAGAGTTGATTAAATGGCAGCGTTAATCAGTGTGTGCTTGTGTGTTCAGTGTGTACTGGCTGCTAGTTGAAGTTTATTTCTGGATTTCTTTTCTTTTTTTCCCTTGTTAAAGGTAGACTGCTTTTGATTTTTCAGGTTAGGTCATAAGAATTTTCCCGGACTAATTTTTTTTTTTTAAGTGACTGAAGGCTGTGGAATTCAAATCAGACTGTCAACTTTGAGTTTTTTTTTTTTTTTTTTTTAAATGTAACCATTAATGAATTTTGGGCCATGTGGCTCTAAAGTCGTGTTTTTTTTTTTTTTTTTCTTCTTCCCCCGCTTCAACATAACCCAATTCAAGATGCTATGTCATACATCATGTGGTGGGCTTTCCCTGTTCACGCAATGCATTGTGGGATACAAATTTGAAACAGGAGAGAAATGGAGGATTCGTGTGTGAATGAAACGTGAAGGACTGCCTACGGTAACGGAAAGCAAGATGTTGTGAAGGAAAGGAAACGCAGGACCAAACTAATAAATATCGGCAGTCAGCGAGCACCTTGGTGTGATCAGCTGTTAGTTTAGTGATGTAATTGTCAGTGCATGGTCAAGGTAAACCTGTAGATGGCAGTAATGCAACATTGTGGATGCCAGCTATTGTAAAACCTAAAAGAAGGAAAAGCGGGTAAACCTGCGCATGTGCACATAGACTTCCTCTGTCTGCTTGACTGCGTGAAGCAAGTGATTTCATGCACGTTTGCTCAGGAATCCCCTCAAATTAAATGACTTCCCAGCCACAGAATGGCCTGGGTTTTTTGAGATTGCAGAAATAAACCTCACTATGACCAAATTTCAGAGGGAGCTAAATTTCAGATTTTATGAAATTGAAAGGCTGTCTAGCTTTACTGATCTGAACTGACAACACATTGTAGAGCCAGTCACCAGCACTGGTTGGATTTTCTTTCATGTGTTTGAGGAAAGTGTGATGCTTGAGCTGTTGTGATGTCAGTAATTTTATCCACCACTGATACTTCAGTATATCGGGAACCACGGTCATCAGAATGAAATGAAGCAAAAGTACACGTCATTGTGTGACCATGTTCCCTTTTAGAGATGAAATCTGATTATGCTGGTTTCCTTGCGCGTTTAGCTGTTTTTGATCCTAAACTACCTTTTTTGGGGGGGTTCAAGTTGTCTTGGATAGTCTTACTGTGCAGGTTGCTCCAAGTTTGTTTTGATCACTGCTGGGTTTGTTTAAATCCTAGCTTAAAACTGACTAGCTGCTTTTTTTGTGTGGATTCCTGGCATGGCTTTCCAAGATGACCTGGTGCTAATGATTATTGCAGGTAACTTTTCATGCATCGCTATCGACAAAGAATCTATCATGCAAAATTAGCCGTACTGGGTAACTATGCAAGGTAGGTTACGCTTGTAAAATAAAGTAAGCAAATCTGAAACTTCTTGGTTAACCAGG
Organism: Neoarius graeffei; assembly: GCF_027579695.1. Lineage (NCBI taxonomy): Eukaryota > Metazoa > Chordata > Actinopteri > Siluriformes > Ariidae > Neoarius > Neoarius graeffei. The sequence continues at coordinate 61,146,571 of NC_083571.1, forward strand.
TTAATACAATGCTTCATAATGACAAGTTGGTGCTTGACATGCCTCGAATGGTCTCATCCATGTGCATTTGTCCTCTGATCACACTGCAAGGACTAATTACTGTACACCGGTTCCTGATCAGAGTGCTATCGCAGCGTGTATAAGGATTCCAAACAAAGCTAATAATTTAGCTTTGAACATGTCAGTATTTTGCACAAGTCACTGCTAATATGGTGCACCGGGATCACTGCCTTTTAATATTGGTGAGAATATAGATCTGTAAATCATCTAAAATGAGATCATGAGGCAAATGGACCAATAACGCTGGGCTGATTGATGTACAGCAACCAAACTGTCAAGATCCAACATTTAGATTTATTGCTGTATTATATTAATGACTGCTCTAACAGGCCTGTTAAATGTTTGCAATTGAATTGCAGTTGGTCTTGATTAGGTATAAAGGTTGATAATGGTGTGAATTGATATTTAACAATTGTTTGCTGAAGGTGACCTGAATATTGGTGAAGAATAAGCAAGATAAATTTGGTTATTCACTGATTCAGTGAGCCTGAGGTGGATAACTTGGTATAAATAAGTGATTAAAAAAAATCATGATTTTTTTTTTTCAAACTTCAAAAGCGGCATACAAATGTAGTAATGCCGTGATGCAGACTTGTCACTTATCTATGCGGCGTCACGTACTTTGTTTTGAAATGGATAAAATCACAGTTCCACCTTGCCTTTTGAGTAGTTTTGGACCAAACCTCGTAGCATCTTTAGTGCTTTTAGGAACAGCATTTTGCTTTCATAACTTATTTCTTCATGTCCAGTGACAAAGCAATTGGCAGCCATTTTGCTAAGTTACATGAGGTGATTAGTCAAGAAATTCAGACCATTTCTCGATAATCAGTGCACGTGATTTTCTATAATCGCCTGCGTATTTATATTAAATATTAGTCTGGAATAGTGATCTTCGATTAGATCTAGTTGAACACATTAACGATGAGATTTTCTATAGAGCTAGATGTAGCCTTGCTCTATTGGTCCAAACTTTTAGTTGAATTTTTCATCCTGCAATTTCTAGATCTACTTATGTTCTGGCAAACAAATGCTCAGTTCTGTGAGCTTCTTGCAGGGTTTATGAATTCTTTTTTCAGACTGTAGGCATTGCTACTTTTCGGGTGTACAGTACCTTCACTGACTGGTTATTGTAATGAGGGGAACTGGTTGTCAGAGCACAACCTCGTGCAAATACTGCTGTTTGGTTGACCTGTTGCTTTCGTTGCAAGTCAGTAACACTTGTTGGGGTGCGCTTTCTGTAGCGGAATGCATGTGCTGGGTGCTTGGAAGGATCTGGAAAATTGAGTTGGGTGTATATAAATTTGGGCGTGGTGCCCTGGTAAAATAAACTAGTTGGCTCATTGGGTGTAACGGTTCAAGTTTCTTGATTTAAAAAGAACTGACTTGAGTTTTTGGGTCCTGTAGTAAAGCTGGGTGATGTGACCCTCAATATTGTGATCAGTTGTCACATGGTGACTATCATGACTTTTTTAAAGCACTTAATTACAAGCTTATGTGAATTGTTACCATTCATAATACTGTCCTGAATTGTTACCATTTTGGGATTCAAGCGCACTTCAGTGTGTGGGGTTTTTTTTTGGGTGTAGTGAAGCTTATATAAGTCACTTTTTTTTTTTTTTTTCTTAATGGATAAATGAAACCTTTTATTGTCAGTTTGTGAGCAAATCTAAACCTGTTCCTTTTTCGTGCCACAGTTTCTATATTGTAGACCTGCCACTGAAAATTGATACACATTCGTTGACGTTTTGTGACCCCATCAGTTAAACGCGTTACTCTGGGTTTGTGTGAGAACTTGGGATTGCAGTGTAATGACGGCGTGTTTATTCTATTGTTCAGTATCCTGTTGGGTTGTGCTACATTGAGCTGCTTGATTGTTGGAAAGTGTGCTTGTTTTAAGGCTCCAGGAGATTTTTCACAGTAATCATGGCAGTATTGAATTTGCAGTGCTGTAATGTAAATCACACACCCGTTATTGTAGTCTTGGTGTTGAGAGAAATGTGCTCCACCATCAAGGCAAGCAGGTTTTTACAGTCAAAGTTCAAGTAGATCAGAGATGGTGTTTTCTGACTTCAGCTTCATGAGCTCGTTAACGAGTAATTCTTTCATGCATAAATTTGCACACATCCATGTTCTTAAAGATATGGTATTTTCCTATGTTTCGTGAGAACAATGTCATGCTGGTAAGATGTGATCACAATGTGCTGAGGGTCACCACCTCTGTTTTGGGACAATTTTCCTCCCTCTTGAGGTAAAGGGTATGGCCCTACAGAAACCACTGAAATGTGAGGCGCTTTAATTAATGAGCATAACTATGGAACGGTCACACCAAGATGGTGATGCATGGAAAACTTCGTGACCCTGCATTGACCTTGGAGAACTGAGTCGCAGGGATGTAGTTTGTGGTTGGTATTTGCAAATGGATTTGTGAAACAAAAGATGAATATCTCTTCTGTTCCTGCTTTTATCGTTTCTTTCTCAAAGATCAAAATATTAGGTTAGGTAACAGTTGAAAAGTCACACTTGGAAGACGCTCTGGACACTTGAGGCCAATTTATGCTGACAACCCAGTCCTCGCAGATAGCGTTGCAGACAGTGTCTGCGTAGCCCCCCCACCTTCACAGACGCTCTGCGCGCACCTCCCAAAAATTGTGACCACCGCAGAAGCCTCGCAGACAGTGTCGCAGACAAGAGGGCTCTGATTGGTCCACTGTACATGCACTTCCGCTTCCCTACTTTCCCGGTTTGGTTTGTTTTCTAGTCATTATAAGTAACCGGAGGATAAACACTCCAGTAACCACACCCACCAACTACTCCTAGCGATTTCGCGACTTTGCGCCCCCTTGCGTTGTAGCGGTGAAGAACATCGCGCACACCTATTACTCCCCGCTCAACAATAAGTTACAACTGTCTGTGAAAAGCTGTCTGCGAAAGCCTTGTCGCAAGAGCATGCAGAGGCCTTTACAGTAATGCTTTTATGGCTGAGGACTACAGTTGACTTGCTAACTTTAGGACTGCAGTTGTCATGAACAGTTGCACTCAAGTTTCCATTAATTGAAGAGTTATATCAATGAAACTGACTTCATGTTGAAACTGACTTCATGTTACAATGTCTGTTGCCCAAATGAGGATGGGTTCCCTTTTGAGTTTGGTTCCTCAAGGTTTCATGTTGGCTGAGGGAGTTTTTCCTTGCTGCTGTTGCCACAGGCTTGCTCAGTTGGGATAGATTAGGTGTAAAATTGGCTCATGTTTCAAGTCATTCAAATTCTGTAAAGCTGCTTTGTGACACTGTCTATTGTTAAAAGCGCTGGGGGGGAAACTTGACTAGGTGTATAATGCCATACTTGCTACCATGGAGTCAAGCCCATGCATTCTAAGGCTAAGCACTAGCTAGAATGGTTTAGTTAAGTCCAGAAAAATGTCATCTAACTTTGGTTAGCGCAACAAGATAAAGCAGGCAGGCTTTTCTTTTCTGCTGGCAGGAGAGCAGTGTCTGCCATGTTTGCCCACTCTGACTTGTTTTGGTTAAAAGTAGGTTAAACATGTCCCACAGTGGTCGCATGATTGCTCACTTGCTTCAGCAGTTTCTGGAATCGTAAAATGCGGGATTCTTTTTTCTCAGCAAAACATTCACACACTGGGTATATGGTGTGTGCTGCTGCAAAACATCTTGAAGCTCTAACAGCAATGGAACATTTTGCCCAGAATTCAACTTTGCGCACAGAACCTTCAAATATCAAATGTCTCTTAATGTCATTAATACCGTCTTCCAGTGTCCAAGTTTAACACTTGGATCTAAAACCTAGTGTAAAAAAAAAAAATCAGTTGAGTACGATACAAACTTTTTTTTTTCCCCCCTTAAGTTGTTTTTTTTTTTTTTTTTTTTTTGGAATGCTCAATTGAGAACAAGTAGTCTGGAAAGTTATAGTAGTTTTATTTTTTAGGCCATCCTTAAAAAAAAAAATCCGTTTCCTGTCCACCGGGTGGGCAAAAAAAATTTCAGTTGGGAGGGAGGGATTTATTTATTTATTTTTTATTATATATGGATGGATAAGAAATCGCAATGCTGTTTGCTTTTTCTTTCAGTACTTATTACAAAAGCAGACACATTTAATAAAATGACAGTTTAATCAACTGAAACTTGTACAAAAACTAAGTTAGCATTTTAAATGCTGACTGCAACATTTGCAAAACTTTTACAAAGGTACTTAAAATGTCCAACACACGGACTTTTTGTAGTTCTAAATCGACTGTTGGGCCTAGTTCGGATGAAATTACACTATTAAAATGATCACTGAATGATTTGTTTTTCTGAATCTTTACTGTTTTGTTGTTCGCCAGAATACCATTTTGCGATTTCACACTTCAGCAAATGTTTGAAAACTCCGGATCTGCTTCCTTCATGGTGGCTGCCATTTTTTTGTGCCGCACAGTGCATGCGCAGAGCTGATTCGACAGTGCTTTCCACAAGCGCCGGCTGCCGGCCACACAATTGAGTCCAGCTGGCTACTTTAAGGAGACTTTTTGTAGCCCTCAGGCTCTAAATATTAATTTACGATTTTAATAAAATTAAATGTTTATCTAACGGACTGACAATGTCCAACTGAACCGCTGATCAAGGGAGAGTAACTCCTCTGCGCCCCGACATGCGGTGTGTGCGCGCACTCAGCTGCGTGAATGTGTCATGCACCGAAAATAAGAGATTTACAAGCCAGGAACGCCTCATGATGCAATACGCAAGAAAAGAAAGATTTACTGCCATTTTACTTTGTATTTGAGTAAAGTGAATAAATGAATGGTCTGTGGAAAATACATTTAACCCTGGGAACTGCGTGCACAGGAGTTTGTGTTTACTCCCCCCGGCTACTTATTTGTCATGGCTGGCTAGTATGAGCCTTAGTGGAAAGCCCTGGGAATGCGGAAATGTCAAGTTCAATTTTAGATTTACGAACCCGAAAAAAATGTCGAAAAACCGGCGTTAAAAAAAAAAAAAAAAATTCACCAGCACAAACAGCACTCACCTGGCCGGTGGACCGGAAACAGAACATTTTTTTAATAATGGCCTTACCATTAATTTGGAGGTGCATCTTATGAGCCTTAAATTGAGTGTGGACACTATATGCATGAAAGGGTTATCACAAAAACCTGACTAAATACTAAAAGCTAGTGACAAACTCACAGCTGACTTGCCATACTCCCCCTCACTGTAATGGCTTGGTTCTGGCCATGTCCCTTAATATCTTTGAGGATGGTTGTAAAATCTCTCATTTGCTACCTGCCTCTAATTACTGCATTAAAACCTCCCTGAAGCCTAGAATGTGACTTTCATCACTTTTTTTTGAGGCCCTTCACCGACATGTTTCACTCCATTAGAATTGAAGTCTGTCATGACCCAAACTCTACATTTTTCCTTATTAAACAGTTCTCGGAGCTGTCTCGAGCGTCTCCCAGAAGTATGTCCCTGACCACCGGCGTTTCATCTCTAGGAGAAGCTGCTTTATTAGTGAGCGGAAACAAGAATCCTGTCTCTTATTCTTCGCTGTGAAGTTGCTGCTTGTCGGATTAATGATATGCATCAGGGTTCTGTATGGGTTTAGAAATGCATGTCCACCAATGAGGAGTGTGGGAAGCGATCGATGATGAAGCTGTAGTGTCTTGCGGGTTGCATGTTCTCCAAACCTGGGCTTGAGCAAGTTGTGTGGGGTTTATTTTATTTATTTGGGCACTGCACTGATTGCTAATGTTTTGAAGGTGCAGCCTGCCTGGTTAGGGGGAAAAACTGTTTAATCCATCATCACTCATAGGATGTATGCAATGATGCAAGTGAAATACTTGTGTAGTAACTAGAAGTCCTAATTTTTTTTTTTTTTGGGATGTTCAGGAGTTTGTCATGGTGACCATTCTCACCTTTAGACATTAGCCAAGCTTGCTAGCTAGAATGGTTTTGTTTGGGTTAAAAAAAAAAAATTCAAATGGCCTACTTGCAGTGTTTAAGTGACTCTTTAGGTTTTTATGCCACTGTGGCTTCCCAGGTTTGACACAGAATTTGATGTTTGAGGTCCATAGTAAAATAAAATTTGCACATCGTCACACAAATGCATGGTAATGCAGGTCCTGATGTTGACGACGTGAGGTCACGTGGCATACCAACTCTGCTTGCTCTTGCTGCATGTGCATGACCATACAGCTGCAATGTGCGGAGTATTTTGCAGTCTGCTTTTATTGATGTCCGGCCTTTTTTTTTTTGGAAAAACAAATGAATATCCAAATCCCAAAATTGAAAACTGGATACCATCCAACGAATCAAATGTTTGGGTCAGTCTCTAAAGGAACTGTGTAAAAAAAGAAACTCTGGATGTGCCATTAATTTGTCCAACTGAAACCCACTTGATGTTACAGCTGAATGCATACAGGTGCTGGTCTGCTTTAGTTAGCTGACCTAATTGGGTGTGTCCAGCAGTGGAGTTGGTGTGCCCCCTGGTGGCCAAATTGTGCACCAATACTAAACAGTTAAAGGATCATGTGTTCATTTTTAATTGTTGCAGATAAATGAACATTTAACAGCCAAGTAACTCGTATGGGCTTTTTATTCATCGGACCCTTGTATAAAATGAAGTTGATGTGACCTGTAAAGTGCCTGTAGCTGCTGTTAACTGCTCCTTTAATCAGCCTGCACCATCTTGCTTTTCTTGATTTGACTTTTTTTTTCCCTTTCTGAAAATGCTGAAAATCCCAGGTACGTAGTCGAGGTTTTTACTACCCAGACAAACCATGTCATGCTTCAGATTGGATTAGTTTAAGTGGTTGAAGAGGCACTAGAGTAGACACTGACTCATGTTTCAGTTTGGGGTGAATGGAGGTTCTACCAAGAAGTTAAACTGTTTCTTGGAAGTGTCCATTTGTTTTGTGTTTCAGTAAGAGTTGAATATCTTGAGGAGAGTCACTGATCTATTGTGGGATTAAATATGGCAAGTTGCAGCAGGGAAACATCAGTTTCCATAGAAAATCAGGCATGCATCTGGACAAGACTAAAATGAGATGAGCATGGAGTTTTGTGAAACCTGTGGGGGTCTCTTCCCCCCCCCCCCCCCCCCCCCCCCCCCCTCTTTCTCGGAGGACGATAGAGAAACCTTTCTGTCCAGATTGGCCATGTCAATCAAACTCAGACACTGCTGTAAAACAGTCAGCTGTGCCAAGAAGTTAATCCCATCCAAATGGGGCTTTAACCCTCTATCTATACCCCAGAAGTATTTGCGAACACTGCATTTCATTAGTCCCTTTTCCACAGCCTGTTTAAGGTGAGAAACTTGCACCTTTTATTCTGCCTCAGGTTCTGTATAAAACATCTGAATGCATCTTGGGTCCAAACAGCTTCCAACTTCACTTTCACCTCAAAATAATTCTGATCAAACATGTTGCTTGCACAAGTCTCTCCACGCCTCCTTTCTCATTACCCCTCACTCAGCTGGCTTGGTTTGTGCTCTCAAGGACAAATGTTATTTATATATGAAGGTTATTGAACAGAAGTGACTACATGTTGCATATAATGCTGAGCAACTTGTTTTGAAGAGTGGTTTAAATGTGAACAGCTAACAAGCACCTTGATACTTGGTTCACCTGATGTCCTTTTGCATGCAAGGCTGGTATGTTTGAGGTATTCACATTTCCGACATGTAGATCACCCTAAATGCTTGATGCTCTGTGATGAGTCGCGTTTCTGGTTGCTGAACGCTGCTGTAAAGACACACTGACATAATGTCATGACATTCTGTCTTTTTGCCAAGATTATGGAATATGGATGTAAAACAGGCTGCTGAGAGCAAAGAAATTCCTTTGTCATCCTGTAGGTAGTTTGAAAACTAAAGAATTTGCGGGTTTCTGTTTGAAAGGACATTGTATTTTAATCATGTATTGGTAACGCTGCTCAAAAAAACCGCATGTCCGATTGCCCGAGATGGCTAATGTGCAAGGACGAGCAAAACTTTAATGGTGATCGTCTGACAAAAGTTAGTGCTGGCAAGCTAAGCAACACAAGCAACTGCTCCGTGATGCAGACCTGAACTGTCAGTCCAGCAGTAGCTTATTTCTATTTATTATTCTGCAAAGTGAATCATACAGTGTGACATCTGACTCATCAAAGTTCACCTGTCTATTGAAAATCTTGTTTTCCTGGACTGGTTCCTGTATAAAATTAATTCTACCAAGTGTCACATTGACTGTATCCTCTCTGCGCTAAGAGAGCAGGGACCCAGTCTAAAGTAGCTCATCTTTCTTCACCGGAAATGAGTTACATTTTTCATCAACTATACTGTATATAAAGTACAAAAATTGAGAATCCTTCAAGTTTCCTTGTTTTTGGGTATAATTGGAAGTATGCACGTGTTCAAGTGTACTGGAAAAGCTCTGCTTGGAGGGGTCTATGTAATTATACCAATTGGCTCAGGGCGACAAGGGCCAAGGACATCGTGTGCCAGCAGCATGGTTGAAGTGGGCAGGTGTCAAACTTGGAACTTTTTCATATCACGATTGGAGTTAATAATAAATATCACTGATTAATGTTCCTTACCTCTAATGAATGAACCCTTTGTCACTTTGCTAATTTTGCTGGTACTTATGACTATCAACCCGTCTGTACATACAATTGACATGGGGAGTAGACAGGACAGGAAGACAGGGATGAAATAGAGTAACATGTGGGGAGTACAGTGTGGGGACATTAAAAAAAAAAACACTTCAGCACATAAGCACAGCACAGTACACTTTACAACGTGAAAACTAAGGACTTGGAGGGGCAGAGGTAACCCAGCGCAAACGAGCAGTCCGGTCCTGCAGCCATGACAGTGTTCCCCCAGCTTGTCACACTGGGGGTAAAAAGCAGTGACCAGGGTTTCCCATACATATACCATTGTGTGGTGCAGCGCCACACAATGGATTCCTATCACCACACAATCACTCGCAATTTTGAAGAAAAATTGTTGCGTATCATTCTGTTCATTCATAGTGCTCTTCTCGTTCACGCACGCATACCCACTCAGTGAGAGAGATGGAGAGGCGTGTACACAGGCCTGCCATTGCGCATATACCTGGACTGCAAGCAGGCCTGTTAGGCTAATTAAAAATAACATAGCCTTCCAGATTCGCCTTCGGACCCCTTATTTTAAAAGGTAGCCTACGTCGTGCTTGTGATGAGCTTTATCATAGCCTTCTTGGCTTACATGAAACGGACATCCCTGAGTCGGGCTATAAACCAATTTTGATGCATACAGTAGCAGCTTGACGCGAGGAACCGGCCTTATTGCATTATCCCGTTTATCCTGCTTCAGCATTCATGCAAGTTATTAATAATGGCTTGGCATTCACAATAAATAAGGGTTTCCCACGAGCCTAAATAAGGTTTTCTACTTGCGGGGATGCCTAGTTGATGCATCTAATTTTGTTACATAATACCATTTATTTCATTTTAGTATTTTGAGGTAAGTGAGTTCAATATTTTAAAATAAAAACCTCCAGCTTGTGTTTTGCAATTTATCCCTTGAATGTGAACTAAAGAATGATTGCCACCAAAAAGGCAAAACACTAAACATTAACTTCAATTTTGGTGAGTAGTTTTCATCAATTTAAAAGACAGGTTTTCCACCAACATCAAGCCCAGCAAACTAATGGCCTGCCCTGTAATGTAAAGTTGGGTCGAGGAATGAAACCAGGCAGGGTTCTGGTAAAAATTTTTAGCTGGCTTCTCTTAAAGAACTTAAATTTAGATTGAACTGAATAATCTCAAATGCTTCTTGTAGCCTTAAAATAGTTCCAGCAGGTGACTCTGAAGAAAAATAGTGTTTGAACACCACCTGCTGTAAACACTTGCATATACCCCAATGACCAACTCCACCGACTGCCACGACACCGTGCACGATTCCCTCATCGGCACAGTGGAGTGCCACAAATTGCTACCTGGTCTGTGGGAAACACTAGCGACCGTGGGAAGTGGGGGAGGGAATGCAAGAGCGTCTCACTGCAGTGATCTTCAGGGGGAGGAGTTGTTCCAGCAATGGCCTTGGCCAAGGCCAGTGCTGTCTGAGAGAGCCAAAAGCAGATTAGATTAGGATTGTTTGGTCTTGGGGCAAGTAGAGACATTCTTTTACACGACTACTCTGTTGTCCAGTGTAACTCTGTCTAGCCAGTATATATTAGTTTTTTAAAATTGCTTTTGATGGTTTCATATTTCAATCACTTTTCTAAATATTTATCAACATGTTGCCATTGTGGCACAGGAGCCTGTGATTTGGACAGCTGACAAAGGGTGTCTCCCATTGGCTGTAAATCGTGACCTAAAAATCATAAATGCGTACAGGACCTGCTGATTGGTAGCTCACACACTGAAGCCAAGTGGAGATGTCCGGCATCTGTTGTCTGAAGAAAACTACAGCTAAAAAAGCTCTACTACTGGATTACTTGGACAATCTTGGTCAGGAAAAAAAAGCACAGGGTAGATATACACGGAAATTAGTTTATTAGCGGTTATGATCCGTACAAAATTCAACTAGTACTGGAGTGACTGCAGATTTGTGGCCTAGCATTAGCTACATATTAGAATATGGCAGATTCTACCGGAACTGGATCCATTAACCACTTGCCCACAAAATAAGAAATTTTTCTTGTCCTTTTTTCAGTGAGGTAATATTTTCAAGATTGAAAATATGGTATTTGGTCTTCTAAAACAGCACATGTCATTTAAAAATACACTGAGTATATCAAAAGATTTTTAAAGAATAAAGTTCTATTTCTTTGACATATCTGACAGACATAACTCCCATTTTAAAAATCCCTTTCATTATCCCTGTTGCTATCGTCAGTGAATTTCTGTCAGATGACCTGACGATAGACTCAGCCATTATGGATCTTTGGTAGTTATCGTGTGGAAGCAGGCTTTATAATTTTGGGGTGTCAACAGAGAGAGTTGAAATAGATTAACAGCGAAAAAACTATTTCGTTCACGAGAGGAGCCCAGTTATTTTTAAAAAATGCTATTGTCAGTCAAATGCACCTGATAGCAAAATTCAAGCCCTCACCACGCACATGTTGACTGACGCAAAGAGGAAATTCTACTGCGCATGATTTTTGTGACAGCAGACATTTACTTCCGGGCAAGACTTGGAGTTCTGACAGCGAGATTTCATCAAATAAATCAAGGTAAGATTTTCAGTCAGCTATCCTGACAATAGAAATTTTTGATGATAGAAACAGAATATATTTGTGCATTCATATTTAAATTTTTCTGGAGGAAAACTATCACAAGTTGAGAAATCAGAGCCACTTGCGACCCTTTCAGCCGACAGGCCGTTTCAATGTGTTATTTCCCCGCGAAAGTGAGTCGTGTCTATCGTCACTGTTCTGACAATTATTTCAATTTTGAAAATAAATTCATTTCATATTTTTATTTGGTTCTAGTGATCTCATCTCATTATCTGTAGCTGCTTTATCCTGTTCTACAGGGTCACAGGCAAGCTGGAGCCTATCCCAGCTGACTACGGACGAAAGGCGGGGTACACCCTGGACAAGTCGCCAGGTCATCACAGGGCCGACACATACGGTAGACACAGACAACCATTCACATTCACACCTACGGTCAACTTAGTCACCAGTTAACCTAACCTGCATGTCTTTGGACTGTGGGGGAAACCGGAGCACCCGGAGGAAACCCACGCGGACACGGGGAGAACATGCAAACTCCACACAGAGGCCCTCGCCGGCCACAGGGCTCGAACCCGGACCTTCTTGCTGTGAGGCGACAGCGCTAACCACTACACCACCGTGCCACCCGGTTCTAGTGATGAGGTATTATTATTACTAAATTTGTCAGATTAATAATGTAAGAAACAGTTTTGTTGCTATTGTCATCTAGTGTCTGTCAGAATATGATGGTAGACGTTAGTTTGTCTGTCAGATTTTGATGATAGAAACCGATGTGTTTCTATTGTCATTTAGCATGTCTGTCATGTCAGGCTTTTATTAATTAGTTACCAGGGCTACTGTCCTAAAATTTACTGTCAATGTCCAAGACCCCAAATGCTACTAGAAAAACTTAATAGAATGATCAAAATGATCAGTTCAGCAATTTAAGGAGATGGGACTTAACTGGCCTCTGTTATGGTAGAATCTGCCATATGCCACCTTTTTCCCTGAAGAGTCCTGACATGGAAGAACAGTTAAACCACAAAAGCAAGAAAACCTTTGTGTAAAGACTTTTTCCCAAAAGTTGATGTTGGGAAATGATGTGAAAGCCAAAGCATTTACTCTCAAAGGACTCGGACCTAAACTGTGGGCTAGATGGTATCCCTGCCCCTCCGTGTCTCAACACCAAGGGCATCTAGTTACATGGCTGTCTGCACTCTCACTGATGGTGATGCTTATTATTGTTAAAACAATATCTGAAGTGTTATTTGGAAAATAAAATATCTTGCTCTTGCCTTTCAAACAATAAGATTTTTTAATTTTATCTAATGGTGGATGGTACAATAATTACAAATGCCATCAGCACATTCCAGTTGTAGCTGTAGTCATAATGTCAATAAACGGTTAATTTTCAGTTCCCTCTTCATTAATTCTTGATTCAAAGGCACAGCTGAGTCACACAGGTTGATCAGTGTGTAACTGACGACCATTTTATCCAAAATAGTTTTTCCTGCCAGAGTCTATTTTGATTTCACATGTGTGCAGCAGTTGTAAAGTTCATTGTTTGTGTAGAACTCTCTTGAACTGTAGGTTCATTTCTACACTCCGGTTCCACGGTGACATTTCGCACAGGACTGTGTTCCTTTGATAAAGCTCCAGCTATTTTTTATTATAGTACTCATTCAAAACTCTCCACAGCTCAGTATACCCTAAATTATTCATTCCTCTGCTACTAGAACTTTCTGAATGTCTGCATATACTGGTGTTATCTCCAAAATAAAAAAAAAAAATCTCTGGGCAAGTGGAATTGTTTTTCAGGCAAGTAAGGCTGGGAGCTCTAGAAATAAGTGATGGCTTTACATCCACCCAGGGCTTGACATTAAGGGCTGCCCGATAGGCCATTTGCAGGAATTGGTCATGTCAGTTTTCCCCATAGCAACAAGCCTGTGGTGGGCAGGTTAACTTGACATTCCTGACAACCATAAGAGTTTGACTGGTGACGTGAAGCAATCCATTTCTATAAAAGCTGTTTACCTTTTTTTTTTTTTCAAAACCTGAATGTGTACTTGGAAATGTGAATCTGCATATCGGCTAAAAACATATCTACAGATCTGTATTTTCAAGAATCTTCACACTAAGCGAATGATAAAGGTAGAAAAGGAGAAATTGTTATAAACATGAGATCTGCCATTTCGCACATGAATTTCTTTCAGCAGCGACTAACTTGAGTCCAAAAAACTTATGGCCAATGATTCATGTTAAAACTGTTAATATTAGTCATGCTGTCTGTTGCCCAAATGAGGACTGGTTCCCTTTGGAGTCTGGCTCCTCTCGAGGTTTTCATGTTGTCCGAGGGACAACTCCTTGCCACTGTCGCCACAGGCTTGCTCACTGGGGATAGATTAGGGATAAGATTAGCTCATGTTTTAAGTCGTTCAAATTCTGTAAAGCTGCTTTGTGGCAATGTTTATTGTTAAGCACTATACAAATAGACTTGATTCGCTTTAACTTGCGACAGAAGTTAAAACTACAAACTTTTTCCAAGTACACACAAATTCAGGTCAAAAGACAGTAGGAAAGGTAAAAACTGTTATAGAGATGGATTGCTTCGCATCGCCAGTCAAACTCTTATGGTTGTCAAGGAATGTCAAGTTAGCCTGCCCACCATGGGCTTGTTGCTATGGGGAAAACTGACATGTGACCAATTCCTGCAAATGGCCTATTACCCACAGCAAGTGAAACGTGCATTTGGGCAAGTGGGATATGTCCCCGACATGCCCGACCGGGCAAGTTGGAATGAGCATATATTAGGAACTAGCACCACAAAAATTAGGCTTTGATCTTTTCAGTTCCTAAAAGCGTCCCTCACTAGCCTGGCAAGCCAGGCTAAATGTGAATATTTAGTCTGGTCTCGGTCATAGACATTTCCGAAGGGTGTGGGTAGGAACAACCTGTTGTCTTTCAAACGGTCTCTGTGCGTATAGGCCAACGCTCTGACCAATCAGTGTGACTGTGACGTAGTCAGAGTGACAGAAAGCAGTGGGGGAGGGTAAACAGGTGGTAGATCAGACTTTTGCCATAGCTGGTCGGCAAAACAGCGAAAACGTCCTTCTTGAAAAGGAATGAGCGGAGAGCCTCTTCCTGCTCATGTTTCAATGAAAACTCAGTCTAATTCTTCTAAAACTGATTCCAAAGCAGAGTCAAACGAGTGCTGTTCAATAGCCATCTTTCCTGTTGTGCTTTCTCCAGCGTCACGCAGCCTTGTCACTCCTGCAAAAGCCCGCCCAAAGAATCCAAACAAAAACCTTGCGTTGTGATTGGCGGGCACGATTTGATGCCTGGGGTGTGTTATGGTCTGAGGCTAGACCCACTCGTAGGCAAAAATATTTTTGGCTGCTAGGCGGGTGGGTCTAGTTTACTAGGCTAGTCCCTCACTACATATCTGCCATTATGACTGGACGTTTTTAGTATGTTTTCATTTACTGCTTTGCAAGTTGTGTATATACCCTGCTGTTGTAGTATGGTACGCATACTGTTTACAGACCCCTTGTGCATGACGTCACGCATCATGTAGTGATTACAGCTGGGGTCACAGTCTTTCATGCAAGCAAGGCTTAATCTGTCTTCAATATGGTTAAGTTTTGTGCTGTTTTTGTTCGTTCAAACAGAGAAATAAAGGGCATTAGTCTCCCTGCCATCAAGAAAAATGTTAACAAATTGAAGCAAATGCTTCAAGAACAAGGAAATGGGTGGTTAAAGAATGCAAAGAGAAGAGCCAAGCCTGAAAACTCCAGTGAAATTCATGATTGTATTTTACAAAAACAGTCAGGAAATGAGTATGGAAGAGTTTTTCTTTCTTCCCTGCTCGCATTCAAGTTAGCTCCTTCATGAAAGTTTGTTTTTCTAACCGGTGAAGCCGCTTCCTTATTTGACAGAGAACCCAGATTGGTTTCAAACTACTCGGGCATGAAGTCAACAAGGAGTGACGTGCAATGAATCCTGAAAGAACAGATTAAGAGCAGAGAGAACTGGAGCTTTTTGTTATCAGAGGAACCCAGTCCTGTGCAAAGTGTTTTTGATATCCTCCACCTCTAGGTTAAACAAATGTGCTGCATCGTGATGGACTGGCGGCAGTGATTCAGTTACAGGTTGCCAGGTCCTGTATAAAATGCCCACAACCTACACTAAATTTTTAAGCTCAAACATTATCCTGTCATGATGCAGCATGTTTTTTTTTTTTTTTTTTAATAAACCTAGAGGTGGATTATAGAACAGATATATAACTATTCTCAAACACAGCATTGTTCAAAAGTCTTGGCACACTATTTTCATATAAACTGTTAGGTTTCTATTTTATGATTTACATTGAGTAATGAACCTAGTCAGTTCTACACAAACACACAACAGCTGCATGCATGTGAAATGGAAATAAATCAACTAAGACAGGGGAAAAAACTGTTTTGGATAAAATTTAGTCTGTTACAAGTAAAAGTAACCAATAACCAAACTTCAGTTCCATGTGTTCATTGTTGTTCGCAACTATTCTATGGTTTTCCTTAAAAAAAAAAAGGTACTTGCAAAATGGGGAGCAAGTGGAAATTAACCCCCACTTGCCCACCAGGGCAGTGGGTTTAAAAGTTGATGTTGGATCCTGCCACATTAAACCTCACTACCTTGAGTTTTGAACAATCCTGTAGACACATTCAGGGTTTTTTCTAGAAAAATTTAGTATGAGGGTGCTCCCCATGGCGAGGGAGCGAAGTGGGAGGGGGGGAGATGGTGCCAGTTGTCCCCCCCCCCCCCCCCCCCCCCCCCCCCGCCGTGCAAAGCCTTTGAAAAATGCTCCAAAAGGACATTCTGAGTATCTGAGAGGGAAATTGTAACACATTGTCTGTCAACATTGAAAAACAGAGAAGTAATCTTCTGCCCCGGACAGTCTTTGGCTTTCTTCCGTTTCGTGCCGCGGGATGACATCTTTAAATGCCCAAGTGTCAACAAAAACAACTCGCACACTACTGTCAAAAGCTCCCATGCAGGTGGGTGAAAGGTCATTCAGTCTTGAGAAATCTTGCTCTACAAGTCAGCTGACCTTGTATGTAACCCATGTCAAATCTCGTGAGAGCAGCCACGACAAGTAAACATGGCGCCTCAGTCTGGAAAACGCCAATTCGGATTGTTTTTGCACCGTCTGGCGGTGTATCTACTGATTGGAATATTTTTGGAGCAATTATAACGTATTTGATGATCAGACACATTGTCACGTAGTGTTGCTGGGGTGTTTTCACGGAGTCGGTAAGGGGGCGCACGCCGAGAGTAAGGGGGCGCAGCACCCCTATTCCCCCGTTTAGACGAAAGCCTGATATTTATTACACTTTTAAATATTGAATGATCAAACATGATGCAGATAAGAAATCTGCTGAGAAGTTAATGACTTGGCCAACAAGATGAATCAAAAGAAGGATTTGTTCCCTGACTAGAATATGGACAAAGCAGCTAAACATGACATGGATCTGGTTATGATGAATGTAATGTTTCTCAATGTGATCAGTTGAGTGAGGGATTATGGTCATCATGGCCAGCAGGGAACTGGGTTGGCTATTTAAAAAAAAAAAAAAGGGCGGGGGGAAGGCTATTACTCAAACTTTATTTTGATGTTCCTGGTGTCATGATGGTCTGTCATCCAGGCTTGGTGGATCATAGTTGGTGCACATGAATAGTCTCCTCCAGTAAGGGCAGATTCTTCTGATAGCAAGCCCCAACTCCCAGAGATGGTGTAGCACAACTCAAACAGCTGGATCAACTGTCTGTCCCCCCCCCACACACACACACACACACACACACACACACACGATCCACCCTGGTACCAGCTCTACTCTCTACATTTGTACTATTGCCAGTCACTCTTTACTCTCTACACTGCTACTATTTTTAGTCATCCTCTCAAGGGCTCTATACTCGCTCCTCTATTCTCGCCACACCTCTATGTAGTCATGCACTCTTCTATACTTGTTCATATGCTCTCTACAGCTCTATTCTCTGTACCTCTACTATTTACAATGCTGTTCTCTCCATCTATTTACTGCTCTGTTCTCTACATGTCTCTTTATAGATCTACTCTCTGGCTTGCAGGTCTATAGCGCTAGTCATGTCTGAATACACTCTACCTCTGTACATGCATGCTTCTCTTTCCTCTCTAGTTCTCCTGTTCATACTGGTATGCTCTACAGCTCTATATGCCTCTATTTACAGCTCTATACTCTCTATAGCTGTTTAGTCCTGCATCTCTATTCTTTACACACCTATTTAGTCATACTCCATCTCTCTGCACCTTTTTAAACTTTATTTTGGGGCAGTCAGCAAACCGAGTAGTTTTTAATCAGACTTGACTAGTGAT
The DNA here is from genome assembly GCF_027579695.1 of Neoarius graeffei. Lineage (NCBI taxonomy): Eukaryota > Metazoa > Chordata > Actinopteri > Siluriformes > Ariidae > Neoarius > Neoarius graeffei. The sequence continues at coordinate 61,164,191 of NC_083571.1, forward strand.
TTGTATGCATGCAGTTTTTACGTTCAGGTGGCTGTTTAAAGTGCAGTCATGGCTCTTCCTATTCATTTAGAGGGGAACTGGATCTTGTTTGGACTAAAAGACTTTCCTATAAAGACTTGATACAAAGCTATAGACTTATCCATTTGCTCCATTTAAAACACGCTCATTAAAGACACTGTTTACAGAATGGTTGTTATAACAGAAGCTTAACTTGATTTTATATTAAAGTTGTAATTTGAAGCCAATAGATACTCAAGTTCTGAGTTAAAAAAAAAAACTGCAGTAAAATGTAAATACTAGTGCACTTCAAAGTCTGACACTTCCAAATTTGAACACTTCAATATCAGGTTGTCGTTATCTGTTGGCTGCTTACATGACTGTAAAATAACTCAAGGTCTCAACCATAGTTTCAGAACTCTGACTGGACCATCAGTTACTCCTGATTGTAAAAAAATAAGCTCTTTACAATAGGTGTTATTGCAAAGCAGCTTTACAGAATTTTAGTGGCCTTTAAACAAGTTAATTTTATCCTTAATTTATCTCCAGTGAGCAAGCCTGTGGCAAGGCAAAACTCCCTCAGATGACTTTAGGAAAACCTCAAGAGGAACCGGACTCAAAAGGGAACCCATCCTCATCTGGGTGACTTGATAGTGTAAAAACATTAAGTTTTAACATGAAGTCTTTTTTTTTGTTCAAATAACCTTTGTTCTTTAGTGCAGCAGTCCTGTGCACATGATGCATATGGGGAGCGATGGTATTAGAAAAATATTTGCGACTGTGTATCTAGTGTCAGTTTGGTAACTCCTATGTTGCCCAGTTTTGAACACCATATCCTTTGATGTGGTGACCAAGGCAGTCACCCTTTTCCATCGTTTGTTTTTATCACTTTGGGTTTTTTTTTTTTTGGACTGCTCTAATGCAGTTTTGTTTCTAGACCTTGTGAGCTCCAGATGAGTGGGGTTCTACCAACCTGAACTCCATGTTCAGATGCTGCTTTTTAAGGCAATTGAATGGAGTATTACTGAAGTGCTGAATGTTGCCTGACAGTTTATAGATTTTGAAATGACTCCAAAGCTAAACCCTGTCACACTACTTTTTGGCATCAGTTCACCTGCTGTGCTGCTACTTGCTCATGTTGAATTTTATCAAATACATCACGCGTGAAAGAGACTGATGCGTGATGTAATTTGGACATAGCATGGAGTCACAATTATTACGGACATGGAGGTTTGGTTTGAAGTTTGGAAACGTTAGTAGGACGACATGAAAGGTCTTGATCTTGGATTAAAGTAGGTTGTGAATGTCTTCAAGATTGCAAAGTCCCCCCCCCCCCCCCCCCCATGGAAATTAAGTCTGTTTTTTCCCTCCATTGAATTCTTTAACTGCTTTCTCTTTCGTCTGCCTCTTTCTTGCTCCTTTCATCCTTTTTCCTCATTCTGCCTCTTCATCCTGCTTAATTTCTTCTCTGTTGCTCATCCTTATTTCTTTCACTTTCTCTCCTTGCTTTCCACATTCCCTTCCTCACTTTTCCTTGTTACTGCTCTCTTGGTGTCATGACTGGAAGCTGCAGTGAGTTTTAATTATTATTGATCAACTTGTTTAAGTTGTGATTGATCATTAATTGTGGTGTCTTGGATGCACTGAGAATAAGCTTAGTCAAAATGGAGAAAGTGTAGACCTTCAGACTTTAAAAGCAGCAAATTAAAAACTCGCACCTCATTATGTTGTCATTAATTGACCCTGGAGATGTGAGATTTTCTTACTCGTCTCCATCGCTGTCAAACTGCTCTACCTCGTCATCCATGAGGACTTACGTACTGTCTCATAGAACAAATTATTGGCACGTGTGTCTTAGATGAAAGATTTGCATCATGTTCAGGAGTGACAGAAGATGGTGTACAAGTTTGTCATGATGCTGTATTGAGGCTGAGCGTTTAAGATCTTCAAACCTCGAACAGTGAGAAGCTGTTCTTTGTCTGTGCTGCAGTTGAACAGAGCTGTCAGGGAACTAGGTTAACTTACGGTTTGAGGCCTTGAATATACATTTTTCTCCTCTCTGAGAGCAAGTGTTGTGCAAAAGGGAATGTGAGCCTGTGGTATTTTCAACAGATTAAAAAAACAAACTTGTGATCTATTCATAATAAACACCAAAAAAGGCGAATGAATGCTTCGTCAGTTTGTAATCTATTAATTACCGAAGGCATTTTGTGAAATGAATCACGATATTGAGCTGTAGCAGAAGTCCTAGCATTTCAAAGTTTATAAAATTGTGGTTATCAATTGGCAAGAAACTCTGAAATGTAGGTCAGGACTGCAAAGAAACTTGCATCATGTATTTACTAGTTGAACAGCAGCAGAGATGCTTATTAAATTCTTGTACAGTGAAATTGGGCTGATCTAAATCCGGGAGTGTTTTGAGTGATGTTTATGGGACAGATGTTTTGGTTCCGAATTCAGAAAGCAGGTGAAGGTACATGTAGGATCCAAAATGGCTGAAGCGGAGAGACTTTTTGTTGATGCGAGATCTGTGGCTTCCTCACAGCTATTTCAGTCACTCCTTGCTGATAAGGTGATAAATACTGACAGTGTAGCCTTATGATTGGTGGATTTCATGTTCATTTCCTTCAGGTTTGTTTTTCTACACACATGGGAGTCAAACAACCAACATAAATATTTTCCTCAGAGTCCAGACATTACGTACTGGGACATTTGGGCTGAGCCAAACCAATTGTGTAGAGAAATGTGGTCCTTGTTACATTAACCCTCTGGAGTCTGAGGGTATTTTCTGGCACTCAAATACCCTGTCCACACTAGGGATTTTGTACCGATACGAAACTACTTTCATACCGCAACACCTGTTCACACTAGCAACTATACTGGTACTGTAGCAGTATAACTGTATCGGTACGAAACCCACAAATGTATGGGTTTCGTATCAGTACTGTAGCGCTTCGCGTGGACAGATGAAGCGGCTCTGTATCGATACAAATATAATGCGCATGCGCAAAGTCTCACACCTCAATCAATGTTTTTGCTGAATAAAATGGTGAACGGAGATTCAGTTGTTTCTTTCTCAACTGCCTCGCGCGTTTTATACGATTCGACTGAATAAATGACCACCAGAAATACAGACTGTACATTGACAACAAAAAGCACACACGTTGTTTCATCCGCCATATTCTCGGAAGGAAGTTACTCGGTAACCACGGAAACATTTCGCGCACGCGCATTTCAACTACCGTGAAAGAAAACCGCAAACATTTCTCGCTAGTGTGGACAGATGCATTAAACTGTACCGGTATACTTTGTATCGATACGGTTATACCGGTACGAAAGTGGTATAAGTGTGAACACAGCATAATTTTGATGTACTGTCAATTTCAACAAATCTAAGCAGTATTTTCAGTCATATGGCTTGTGTTCAGCACGAGTTCTGCTTATGCTAATATCTGATTGCGCTTTTGCTTTTTACAACACTTGTATCCCCCTTGTAATCACTTGAGGTGATTTTCTGTTCAGTTTTGGGACTGGATCAAGCACAAACTTGGGCCCTGTCCACACGGCAATGGATTCAGGTGACTCTGATACAATTGCTTATCGTTTAGGCCTGGTGTCCACACTGCACTGGTGTTTTGGGTGCCCCAAAATGCAATCTTGTTGAGAACAGGTTCCAGAGTGGAAAGATCTGGCAACGTTGCCGTTGTGAAGTCGTCTGGATGAGTAGAACGGATTTGTTTACGATGACGTCACAACCACATGACTGAGTGCTTCACGCCGGGTAGAAGTGTAACGAACTCGATGCGAGTTGTCAACAAATCCTATAACTTGGTTCATGAAACGTGCTTACAAAATATTCACTGTGAATATTTATTGTGTAATGGTGCAAAGTGAGAGAGAGAGAGAGAGAGAGAGAGAGACTCTGCCCTTAGGGCAGAGTCAATCCCGCCAGCAAAAATGGGTGAAAAAAAAAGGAGCGATCTTGCCTCTTCAGATGTGGGTTTAAGTCCTACAATACATTCCTCAAAAAGGGCGTAGAAGAAATTAATCCATCAACGTGCATCATTCAATTTATTCCGGACCATTAAAGACGCCGCCTTCTGTGTAGAATCATACGTCATCCTCGTCGCCATATTGGATAGGTCAAAGCAGAGAATAAAGATTCATGTGCTGCGTTTAACTGTACCAACAGGTTTACCGTCCAAACGAGATCATATGGGATTACCTTTCACAGGTGAGAAACAACAAATTAATCCATCGTGTATCATTCAATTTTATTCCGGACCATTAAAGACGCCGCCTTCCGCGTAGAATCATACGTCATCCTCGCCACCATTTTGGAGAGGTCAAAGCGGAGAATAAAGATTAGCTGCGTTTAACTGTACCAACAGGTTTGCCGTCCAAACGAGATCACATAGGATTACCTTTCACAGGTGAGACTGGAAAAATACTTTTCATTGTATTTGGTCATTATAATGTAACTTGAACAGATTTTCCTGACTTGGTAGCTAATATGAAGTCTCGCGCATAAGTTTGTGCATGCGTCCTTACTACTTCTGTTCTGGTGTCTCTGACGGGACAGTCTTACAGCACCCCTAGAGGTGTGGCATGTGTATTGCATCGTTTTCAGCAAGCGTTGCATTGCCATATGGACCTGATATTTTACTGATTGTTGCCCATTTGGACGCGATATATTTTTAAATAACATCTTGTTGCCGTTGTCGTGTGGATGTAGCCTTATTCTGCTCTATTGATTTGGACAATTACCTGGCTGTCAAAAAAAGTCATCGTTTTGGGATAAAGGGTTGGGGGTGGGAGGGGTATTCAATGAAGGGTACAATTCCATTCAGTGAAGAGTGAAAACCCCTCCCACTGTCAACTCTTAATCCTAGCAGAACAGTTTATCACAATGGATAAGGGAATGTGAAACATTGCAACACAGTTCAAAAACTGTTTTTTACATTATCCGTCTTGAAGGTTCATTCATCGAGGTCATGGTAAACCGTGGTTGCTAGAGAAGGCAGCTAGACTTGCTTGAAATTCTTGGACCTTTCACCTCTTGGCTGAAAGGCTTCTTCAGTTGTCTGACTAGTGGGGCATTCCAGATATTTTATCCTAGAGGATAAGCCTTTCAGATGAGGTGGAATGTCTTCAAGAATTTCAAGCAAGTTTAGCTGCTTTCTTTAGTGACCATGGCTTCATTTATCTGGTATTTGACTTTTATTTTGGTATTGATCCTATTCAGTGTCTTGAAATTGACTCTTGTATGATTTTACTCCGTTCAGAGCCACAACCAACTGTTACTGCAGGGCTTGACTTTAAGGATTGCCTGGGGCAAGTGAAACACGCATGTAGGCAAGTGGGCTATGACCCTGATATGCCTGACCGGGCAAGTTGGAATGAGCATGTATTAGAACTAGCGCCACAAAAATTGGGCGCTCTGATCTTTTCAGCTCCTAAGTGTCCCTCACTACATATCCGCTGTTATGGCTTGGCTGCTTTCTTAGGCTTGGTTTCATTTACTGATTTGCAAGTTTTATATACCCCTGCTGTTGTAGTATGGTACGTGTACTGTTTATAGACCCCTTGTGCATGTTGTCACCCATCACATGATTACAGCTGGGGTCAGACGGTCTTTCATGCAAGCAAGGCTTAATCGGTCTTCAATATGGTTAATTTTTGTGCTGTTTTTGCTTGTTCAGAGAAATGGATAAAAGGCATTAGTCTGCCTGCTATCAAGAAAGTTAACAAATAGAAGCAAATGCTTCAAGAATGAGGAAACGAGTGGTTAAAGAATAGGAGAGGAGCTCGGCCTGAAAACTCCAGAGAAATTCACGGTTGTATTTAAAATGTACAGTATTTTACAAAAAAGTTGGAAGTGAGTAGAGTTTGCTTAAGAATCTTGTCTTATTTTTCTGCTCGCACTTGAGTCAACTTCATGAAAGTGTTTTGATTTTCTTACAGGTGAAGCCGCTTCCTTATTCGACACAGAAAACCCAGATTGGTTTCAAAAACTCGGAGTGATGTGCGATAAATCCTGAAGGAACAGATTAAGAGCAGAGAGAGTTGGAGCTTTATCAGAGAAATATAGTCCTGTGTGTGTGGGTTTTTTTTTTTTTTTGGGGGGGGGGGTGATCAATCTAGATTTTAAAAAAAAAGTGCTGTTTAATGATGCACTGATTCAGTTACAGGTTGCCAAGTCTGTATAAAACTACCTACAGACTAAATAACTTAAACACGAACGTTATCCGGTTGGTCATGATGCAGTGTGGTGTGGGTTTTTTTTTAACATGGAGCTGGATGATAAAAGATGCATAAATATTCACAGTACTGTTCAAGTCTTGGCACCTTATTTTCTTCATACAAACTTTGTTATAGATTTCAACATTATCGAGGATTGAACCTAGTCAGAGTTCTGCACGAATGCCCGAACTTTACAACAGCTGCACGCATGTGAGATGGAAATAGGCAGGAAAAACTATTTTGGATAAAATTGTTACAAGTAAAATAACCATTTCAGCTAGGGGTGTGCAAAAATATCGATACGGCGATATATCGCGATACTTTGTCTTCTGATTCAATATCGATACTCACAATTTGAATATCTTTTTTTTTTTTTTTTCCAAATAATAAATCATGTTTCAGATGGGTTGTAAATCCAGTATGACTTCCGCACCTCCGCAAGTGGAAATTAACTCCCACTTTCCCCCCAGGGCAAGTGGGTTTAAGTTAGTCAAGCCTTGTACAGTTGTTCTAATCTTGCTCCAACTCCAAATTTTACACACTCAACTCAAAATGGGGTAAAATTATTTGAGATCTTTAACTCTGGAAAAATTGCTGAGTAGTTTTCAGTGTATGCATGACTCTGCATACCAACTGAAATATGCTCAAAGGGAATGGAAGAAATATTTACTCAAGTTGATCTTTGGCCAGATCAGGTTGAAGTTTATATAAAAAAAAGGCACTGATAGTGTTTCAGTTCTCAAGACTGAGTTGAATTGCTGTCCTGAGTCATCTGAAGCGCACCCAACTTGCGTGCCATCTCGCAAGTTTTACCTCCAAATAGTCTAAATTATGGCTGACAGATTTTATACTGTTTAGTGGCCATTCCCACTGTGAAAGAGAAACCAATTGAAACAGCAAGTGTGAAAGTGATTCACATGCTGTTACCATGTGACTAGTCTTTTATGAATGTGTAAGCGGGCACTCTGACTCTGGTGTGACTAAGGTGGGGTTTACATTAGACCGTATCTGTCTCGTTTTCGTTGCGGATGCACGGTCTGTGCACATTAAAACGCCGGGAAAACGACTCCACAGGCGGAACAACTTGAATCCGCCAGGGCCCAAGTATTCAACCCAGTTCGTTTTTGATCCGGTGCTGTGTAAACATTGTGATGCGCGGAAACGCAGTGCTGAGCTCTAGCTGACGTCGTCATTGGACGACGTCACTGTGACGTCCACCTTCTTGATTCGCTGGCGTTGGTCATGCGACGCGACTGCTGAAAAACGGTGCGGACTTCCGCCTTGTATCACCTTTCATTAGAGTATAAAAGTATGAAAATACTGCAAATACTGCCCATTGTGTAGTTATTGTCTTTAGGCTTGCCATCCTTCCACTTGCAAGTGGTAAGTGACTTGCGCATGCCCGATATGCACTGGGATCACACAGCGGCTCAGTCCTGAATCACTGCTCGTGCGCTTCACTTGCGCGCTCTGAGCTGCGCAGGGCCGGAGTGCGCACCCTCCAGAGGGCACTCGCTGTTCAGGGCGGAGTGATTTGGAGCGCAGGAGGAAGTGCTGAGCCGCACTGAGGTTTATTTACACATTTCAAATTATTTACCTCCTTCAGGCGCTTAAACTCAGTGAGAACATGAACATCACAGCCAGGTGTGTTTATCTGCTGGAGAAGGTGTTCGCTTGCCATCCTTGCACTTGCAAGTGGTGAGTGACTTGCGCATGCCCGATATGCACTGGGATCATGTGACGTGCCGTCTAATTAGTCATGTGATTAGCGTATCTGTGTATTGGCGTTGCTGTGTGCATGTGAATCGTTTTAAAAACGTTAATCTGATCCGCTGATACGGTCTAATGTGAACACCACCATAGGTGTGGCATGTGTATTGCATCGTTTTCAGCAAGTGTTGTGTTGCCATATGAACCTGATATTTTACTGATCCGTTGCCCATGTGGACGCAATATTTAAAAAAAAAAAAAAAAAATCTCGTCGTGTGGATGTAGCCTAAGGTGACAAGTTTTGTTTCCTCTGATTTTAGGTTATTTAAAAAAATATTTGGCAGTAGGCAGTGTAAAGTTTGTTCTTCATGCTTGTGATAACTTGTGAAGATATTTATCTAAATACATGACCACCTCATTCTAAACCTGCCGAGCTTCACCAGTGAAGCTCTTGACCCCAGAGGGTTAATGGCATTTAGCAGATGCTCTTATCCAGAGCAATGTACGACATGCCCAGAGAAGCCTGGGGGAGCAGTCGGGGGTTAGATGCCGTGCTCAAGGGCACTTCAGCTATTCCTGCTGGTCCAGGGAAGTGAATCGGTGACCTTTTGGTCCCATAGCTGCTTCTATAACCTTTGGCCATGGCTTGCCCCATGGGTTCCTGATGCTTTCTCACAGCCAAGTCTTTTCATTCGTGTCCCCTTTGTACAAGGACGTGCAAAGATATTTTACTGCAAACAATTTTTTTTTCTAGCCTCCTGTCTTTGCTTCCTTGTTCCACCTTATTCTTCCTCCCTTGTTTTTTCTCCTTTTTTCCTCCTTCCTGTAATTCATTATGACTTGAAATACTAAAATACTTTTAATCAGTTGATTTAAGGGGTGCTGTGATATTTATCATCTGCTGAATATATGAACTTCTAAATATCCCCAATTGATACAAAACTCATCTTGACCCTCTTCCTGCATGTTACTTCCTGATCTGAGTGAGCCAGCCCTTTCCCCATCATGTAAGCCTACATGATTAATATAAAGTTAAACCAGCTCTGTATGTGGATGCGTCCTGACAGCCGGAGCTGTGTGCGCAACGGCAGCATAGAGAAGCCGTTAACCCACGTGTTGCGTACGTGGGCGAGGGATCATTTGGCGCTCCTTTCTGGATTATTTTTGCCTCACAGCTTGCTATAACACCCTCAGTGATGGCAAGAAGTGTGACCGTTTTCAAGCTTTTAGTTTGGATCATGCTGGTTTTAACCCTGAATTCACCAGATCAAGAAGAGTTCGCACCAGATTAGTGAAAGTCACTGGTTGTGTTTAGGGTTTGGAGTAGGGCTGTAACGATATGTGAATCGAAATCGCGATACGCAGAGCCACGATCTGTATCGCGATACAAGAAGGCAGAATCGCGGTACACCCTTTCAAACTTCTCCTCAGCCCAAAAACAGAGGCGCTTCCAAACTTCAATTTATGAATACTTTTTATTTAAATTACATTTTAAACTTGCTTAAATTACTTTTTTTTTTTAAATATCTATTAGTAAGTCGTTTTTTCGCTGACCTGCAACAATCTTCTGCGAGTTACGCAGCGTCCACACTCGCCACTGGCAGAGCATTAATTTCTTTTAAGCGGTCGCCATTCTGGTTGCGACGCGGGGAGCGAATCTGTAAACAAGCAGCTCATTGGCTGGCTAGGTGTGCCACAAGCCAATCACAATCACTTGACCGGAAAGGCATGCAGTGTTGCCAGATTGGGCAGGTTTAGGTGCTTTTTGGCTGGTTTTGAACATATTTTGGGGTGGAAAACGTTAGCAATATCTGGCAGCACTGAAGGCATGTCTGCTTGGGCGGAAGCCTTCTGTGGCAGTTACATTTTGACACACGAGCAACGTTTCACCATAATTCCGTAATTTCCATCTGTTTTCTGCGATCACAGAAAATCATTGGCCCTATAAGAGTGAGACAGTGAGAGAGCCACCCCCCCAAAAAAACAATCTTAACGGATTTACACGATTTGGAAAAATGACTTTTTCAGAACCGAAAAAAACAGAGCTTCCGGCTCAACAGTATTTTGAGAAATAAAACAGTCTTTGGATATACATTTGTTCATTTTTGCATACATATTACTCATTCTCTGCAGTGGTCTGAATTATTAAATAGTTAATGTAAGTAAATGTTAAGTCAAATTTACTACTTTAAAAAAACATTTAAAAAAAAATCGTGGGCGTATCGAATCGTGGGTCAAAAATCGTGATTCGAATCGTGAGTTGGGTGTATCGTTACAGCCCTAGTTTGGAGTGTTCGTATGATTTAAATGTATGAAGATGCATCTGAAATTGTACCAAATTGGCACAGAAAGCTGTCTGAGATTTGTTGAGCTCCAAAGTGGGGGGGATGCTACACAAGTTAAAGGTTTAATAAGCGAATGATGGACCTAATGCATTTAATCTATATCAATGTACGTATAACTGCTTTCAAATGTAAGAAGCATGATATTTTTACTGGCCACTTGGTGAGTGGCCATGTTGACTTGATGTCACTGAACTTGTGGTTGAAGAAACCATCTGGAGTTCAAGTAGGAATACAAAGTGTGGGTGTGTTGTCGTTTCACCCCACCCCCATGAGTTTAACTTATTTCACTTGGACTTCATGGAGATGAGTTTGATGAACCTTGGGCATGAGCTGTTGGAAAACATGGAAGTGGGAATGTGGGCTGTCTGGACAGTTAATAAAGGACAGTCTGGTAATTAACATCATGCCAGACCTTTGACTCCAAGATGAGTAGACCAGCCTGCAGAACAAGTCATAAACTTTAACACTTGGTTGTGCAGATTGCAGTTCAACCTGATGCATGTTTAATCCTCTGGAGCGGTCATGCCCACTGATGGATTTGTTCTGTAACATTTCTTTATTCTTATCTCGACACTTGTGTGTGTAAGTGCCATAGTTTAAAGGAAGGTTAGATCAGTTACCTTTTTTTAATGGGTCCGGCAAGTTCGTGAAGCTCTGCCCCACTGTCTCAGGTGGTCGGTTTTCTATCTTTGAAATGATTGGATGCATTTCCTGTCAGCATTTTGGATCAGAAATCAGTTTTCCAAACAGGTTTTCTCAGCCACTTCACACACTTGTGCTGAAGCCAGGGCTTATTTTTATCATGGCTTACTTATTCTCAAAGTTTTGTGTAAGTAAGAAATAAGAATCAGTTATTCCACCTTTAACATTGGAGTACGCGAATATACGTCATCAGTTTTTACTATGGTAAAAGAGCAGTCTGTCTTTGCAGGAAAACTGGATGAGTCAATTGGCACAGGATTTGAAGTCTTATCAAACACTGGCTAGAAGCCCCACCCCTTCCTGCAGCCTCACGTGCCTTCAATGCTGTCCTTGCTTGCTTTAACCCTCTGCAAGATCTATATAGTATGAATCAGAAACACTTTAATTGCCAGGTATGTGGGGAGACACGAGGAATTTGACTCTGGTTCACTTGGCTCTCGTAGTACAAAACAGATGAAAAAAAAAAGCGTAGACAAAATCAAACAAGCAAACAACAAAAATGGGTGCATGGTGCAAAGTAATCCAGGTAAGTAAAGTATGGAATAGTTAAATATAAAGTATACAGTGTGCACAGAATGGCGGTATGAGTGTTCAGATATTTTACAAGTGATATTACTGATGTATGAATCTGGATTTTAGCTGTTCATCACAGAAAGGATTTCCCTTTTGGTGCAGTATGGTGCAAAGATGAATAGTAAATTTAAATAGTATAAATATAAGTAACAGTGAGCACAGAATGACAGTATGAGAGTGCAGATATTTTGCAAGTGATATTACTGATATGTGAATCTGTATTTTAGCTGTTCATCACAGACAGCCTGAGGGAAGAAACTGTTCTTGTCTGGTTGTTTTTGTATACAGAGATCTATATTGCCTCCCTGAGGGGAGAAGATTAAACATTGTGACCAGGGTGTGATGGGTCCACAGAGATGTTACCTGCCCGTTTCCTGACTCTGGACAAGTACAAGTCTTGAATGGAGGGCAGGTTGACACCAATTTTCTCTGCAGACCTTATTGTCCGTTGCAGTCTGTTCTTCTCCTGTTTGGTGACGATCTAAACCAAATCATGTATGTCATGATTTGTACTTTAAAAAATAAAGATGAAGTTGTCTAAAGCAATTTTAGAATGGTGTCGGTGGGGGGAACGTGACCTTACTGGTTGACTGTTTTGAGCACTTGTGGTGATTTCTGTTCAGTTTTGGGAATGTATGAAGCACAAACTTAAATCTGCTGTATTGATTTGGGCAATTAACTGGCCATCAAAATTTTGTCCTATTGTTTTGGGATAAAGGGTTGGCAGTGAAAGGGGTATTCAATGAAGAGTAAATTTCTATTCAGTGAGGAGTGAGAACCACTGCTAACTCTTAATCCCATCAGGTCAAGTGATCAAAATGGTTTGTCATAATGGGTAAGGGAATGGATCCCCCCCCCCCCCCCCCCCCGTGTGTGCATTTGCACATCACTTCTAACGCTACGTTCACACTGCAAGGCTTAATGCTCAATTCCGATTTTTTTGTGAAATCCGATTTTTTTTGTGAGGTCGTTCACATTAACAAATATATGTGACTTGTATGTGATCCTCAGTATGAACGAAAAGCGACCTAAAAGTGTTCCGCATGCGCATTGCAGGATATGACGACGTCACACGCAGTGAGCATGGCCAGTGTTTACGGAAGTAAAACCGCCCGGTTGCGGTATGACCCATCCAATCTAGCTTGAATAGCTGCAACCCCCCAAATGGAAATCAGCTCCCTAACCTCTGCGTCCTTCCATTGAGAAGATTCAGAACCTTCACAGCCCGAAGCGTCCCTCGCATTGATGTCATGCACAGGGGCGCAGATACGTTTTTTGAACTGGGGGGGACAAAGCTGCCAGCAAACCAACCCCGATATGCCTGTCAAACTTGTTAGTAACCATAGCAACCAAGCTCGAGCTCGCAACCTGTGCAGTCTGCGCAGCTCAACCAACCGAATATCAGGCTTTTGTTTTATGTGATTTGTTGCAACTATGTATACACTGCCGTGCACCTCAATAAACCGAATGGTAATTAGTCTTTTGATTTTTCCGTGAGATTTGCCTTATGCAAAGAAAGACAGCATGGACCTTTTTTCCTCCCTATAAGTGGGGGGGACCGAGCGAGGTGAATTTAAATCTGGGTGGGACGAGTCCCCCCCTCTATCTGCGCCCGTGATTATGCGCCATGTTGTAACTTTTTTTGAGAGACCCGCCGCCTACTTCAGCGCAGAATAGTGACGTTTGTGGCTTGTTGATGACGTGCAAGTCGGATGAATGCGACCTGGCGGTTCAGACTGAAGTCGCATATGAAAAGAGCGGATAGGAATCGGAATTAGGACCACATATCCAAACGGCCTGGGTCGGATTTGAAAAAATCGGATCGGTGTCGTTCATATTGTCAATAAAAGATCGGATACAGGTCACATATGGGCGAAAAGATCGGATTTGAGTCACTTCAGCCTGCAGTGTGAACGTAGCCTAAAACTGCTTTTTGCGTAATTTATCTGGTATTTGACCAGGGTTTTTTCTAGAAAAAATTTAGTATGAGGGAGCGAAGCGATGGAGGGGGGTGCTGGTTCCCCCCCACTGTGCGAAGCCTTTGAAAAACTGAGGCTACAATGGGACATTCTGAGGCTATCTGAGAGGGAAATTGTAACAAATTCTGTTAACATTGAAAAAGAAAGTAGTAATCTTCTGCCCCAGACGGTCTTTGGCTTTCTTCCGTTTTGTGCTGCGGGATGACATCTTTAAATGCCCAAGTGTCAACAAAAACAACTCGCGAACTACTTCTGTCAAAAGCTCCCGCGCCGGTGGGTGAAGGGTCATTTCGAGAAATCTCGCTGTACAAGTCAGCTGACCTTGTATGTAACCCATGTCAAATCTCGCGAGAGCAGCCATGACAAGTAAACAAACATGGCGCCTCAGTCTGGAAAACGCCAATTCGGGTTGTTTTCTCACCGTCTGGCGGTGTATCTACTATGATTGGAATATTTTTGGAGTAATTATAACGTATTTGATCAGACACATTGTCACGTGGTGTTGCTGGGATATTTTTACAGAGAAAAGATCGTTTTGAGAGAGATTTGCATGTTGTGCAGTAGCGTAAGTGCATGGCCTAAGTGTGACTTGGGGTTCAATCGGCATTTCGGTAAGGGGGCGCACACAGTAAGAGGGCGCAGCGCCCCTGTTCCCTGGTTTAGACGAAAGCCTGTTTGATTGTCTTGAAATTAACTCTTGTACCATTTTACCAAGTTCAGAGCCAAAACCAACTGTTAGACAATTACTAATTTTGCTTCCACTCCAAATTTTACTCAAAATGGAGCGAAATTAACTGAGGTTTTAACTGTGGGGGGGATTGTTCAGTCATTCTTGTGCATGCACTACAGTGCATCAATCAGTATGCTTATAAGGAGCAAATATTTACACTTGAGTTGATCTTCAGTTGGATCGAGTTGAAATAAAGGCCCACTGCTCATCAGTGTTGCAGTTCTCAAGATTGAATTGAATTGCTGTCCTGAATCATCTGAAGTGTATAGTCAGTGTGCCATCTTGCAACAAGTTTTACCCCCAAACAGGTTGCCTAAACTTTGGCTGACCGATCTTATCCTGTTTACAGTGGGCGTTCCCACCATGAAATAAAAGCTGATTGAAACTGAGTGAAATTGTCATGTTACCATGTGGATAGTCTTTTATGAATGTGTAAGTGGGCACTCTGATTGGAGTGTGTCTGAGTAAGGTGACAACTTTTTTCATCTAATTTAGGTAATTTTAAGTGTATTATTTGGCAGTGGGCACAAAGTGTAAGGTATAAAGTGTCTATCATGTTTGTATGATAATGCAAATATATTTATCAAAATATATACTCATTCTAAACCTGCTGAGCTTCACTGGTGAAGCTCTCAACCTCAGAGGGTTAAAACTCGAAGAAGGTTTTGAGTTCATTCTGTGGAAGAATCCCTGATTTTCATGTTGGACCTGGTTGGATGGTCATGTAAATGTTACATATCGGTTACTGTTTATTCAGGACACCACTGAAATGTTTCAGCTCAAATTGGTGCCTTCAGGTTTGACAAATAATGCTGGTGGTTAGAAAGTGATTGTACGGAAGCCACAAGAGGCCCTTCATTTTTTTTTTTTATATTCATCTTATCCTGAGATAATGACCTAATTCAGGATCTCAAGAAAACAACACAACTAATTTGAGATCTCGAGAAAACAAAACAATTATTCCGTGATCTCAAGAAAGCAGCTGATATTTCTAGCAGAGCTGCGCCCCCTGTGGGTCAGACAACGAAGACTTAGAAATTGGCGGACATGTAACAGAGCAGAAATGGCTTTTTACGATGCCTTGAGAGAGGGGGGCCAGTCTTCTGCGAAGGTGCCGCGGACTAATTTTGAAATTATCCCTTATTAAAAGACTTGATGCAGTCTCTCCCTGTGTCAACCCCTGATCAAAATATTGCCTTATTAGGTGATCGATTTATTCCAGACATTCTAATGACCAAAGTTGCGTCTATACAGAATGAGAAATGGCCCCAAAGTCAGCATATTGCAAGTCTCTTGGCGCACCTGAATGAACCATTTCTCAGCTGTTTACTCGATCATGAAATTTTGTTTTCTCGATCCTGAATTGTCGTTATCTAAGGATAAGGTGGATAAAGGATTACATGAAGGGCCTCTCTCGGCTTCTGTGTATGTGTGTACACTTATTTTTTTTAATTTGCTGACATCTCGAGTAGCAGGAGATGAATGGTGCAAATGTTGGCCAGGTTGAAGTGTTTCCTGTGTAATGGAATTGCTTATAAATCAATCAGGATCAGTGTAGCTGGTTGCAGTAGTAGCCCTTCCCCACTGCACAGTTCATAACTTTGACACTTTTCTTACACCTGAAATAATGGGAAACACTTGTCCCTTCCAGGTTCTGGACGATTATCATTTTTTTTTTTTTAAATGGTAACTCATGAGCAGGGAGAAATCAATCTTGCCAGAGTGTCCTGTGATGTGAAACCTGAACCAGTGTTGGGGCCATTATTAAAAAATGTTCTGTTTCCGGTCCACCGGCTGGGTGAGTGCCGTTTGTGCGGGTGAAGTAATTATTATTATTTTTTTTTTAAAAGTCGGTTTTTCGACACTTTTTTCGGGTTCGTAAATCTAAAATCGAACTTGACATTTCCGCATTCCCAGGGCTTTCCACTAAGGCTCATACTAGCCAGCCATGACAAATAAGTAGCCAGCCAGGGGGAGTAAACACACAAACTCCTGTGCACGCAGTTCCCAGGATTAAATGTATTTTCCACAGACCATTTATTTATTCACTTTACTCAAATACAAAGTAAAATGGCAGTAAATCTTTTTCTTGCGTATTGCATCATGAGGCGTTCCTGGCTTGTGAAGCTCTTATTTTCGGTGCATGACACATTCACGCAGCTGAGTGCGCGCGCACACCGCATGTCGGGGCGCGGATGAGTTGCTCTCCCTTGATCAACGGTTCAGTTTGACATTGTCAGTCCATTAGATAAACATTTAATTTTATTAAAATCAAAAATTAATATTTGGGGCCTGCGGGCTACAAAAATAGTCCTTAAAGTAGCCGGCTGGACTTAATTGTGTGGCCAGCAGCCGGCGCTTGTGGAAAGCACTGTCGAATCAGCTCTGCGCATGCGCCGTGCGGCACAAAAAAATGGCAGCCACCATGAAGGAAGGAGATCCGGAGTTTTCAAACATTTGCTGAAGTGTGAAATCGCAAAATGGTATTCTGGCGAACAACAAAATAGTAAAGATTCAGAAAAACGAATCATTCAGTGATCATTTTAAGAGTGTAATTTCATCCGAACTAGGCCTAACGGTCGATTTAGAACTACAAAAAGTCCGTGTGTTGGACATTTTAAGTACCTTTTTGTAAAAGTTTTGCAAATGTTGCAGTCAGCATTTAAAATGCTAACTTAGTTTTTGTACAAGTTTCAGTTTATTAAACTGTCATATTTTATTAAATGTGTCTGCTTTTGTAATAAAGTACTGAAAGAAAAAGCAAACACAGCATTGTGATTTCTTATCCATCCATATATAATAAAAAAATAAATAAATAAAAAAATAAATCCCTCCCTCCCGACTGATTTTTTTTTTTTTGCCCACCTGGTGGACAGGAAACGGATTTTTTTTTTAAGGATGGCCTGACTGTAATCCACCAGGGATTTTTTTTTTTTTTTAAAAAGTGACCCCTCCAAACTTGATGCATGTGAGTAAAGAATTTTACAGGCTGATATAAAACAGTGAGCCGACTTGGACTCCTCTCTCCTCCTGTTATCTCCTGCACTCAAATCTCAGCATCTTGTCACTCAGATGTACTGCTATTTATACGTTATGTTTTGACCGCTGTGGTCTGAACACGCGTGCTCACTCCCCAACTGCTGCACCATTTGTTGCAGTACTGAATAAAGGCTTGTTGCGTAACGAATAAATTGAATCCATCTGATAGACACTTGAATAGAAACACAATTGGGTGATTCAGTGTGCAGTTAATCTGAAATTTCTGTTTAAATAGAGAAACAAGACTGAACTGCTTGAAGGACAATTATAAAAACTCTGTTTAGGTGTCTTTCAATAAATTACAGCTTTTTTTTTTAGCTTGGTTGGCTTTTTCAAAAGCTGCTTCACATGTACAGTACATCAGTTATTTAAACGCAATTATCAGATGTTTGTCCCCAGTTTAGAGGTAGTGTAGATGACTCTTATTCAATCGGTCACTTATACAATGCATTGTTCTGATGTCTGACAAAATGGTGGCCTTGACTTTGGATGAGCCACATTTGCGATCTGAATCGCCAAAAAAGTTTGAATTTTTCTCTTTCCTGTTCTTGCAGGAATCTTGTAAACCTACCCCCTGATGAACTTTATTTGTGGTGGTGTTGGGGGAATAAACGTGGTGTTTTGCGAGCGACCTGTTCATTGTGCAGCGTTTCCTGATGGAGCTCGCGTGACGTACAGCAGTTTAGCAAATCAGGATTGTTGGAAATGGTGGTGCATTGAGTACCCTTTGAAGGTTGAGGAAAATGTACTCGTGTTTTTCCCCTGAGGCCAAGTTAGGAGTGCTATCCAACAGTTCACCATTTATCCTTACAAATAAAGCCTCTCCAAATGGGGCAGAACATGCAGTGTATTTGTTTTTGACCTGCTCTGTCATTTTAAGTCACTCTGACCCAGGCACATGAGGGCTTTATTTTTTTTAAATGTATTAAGCACTGCATGAAAATATGGGAATTTAGTCTCCAAGGTCCAGTTCTGAATTTGAAATGAGATTTAAGGGTACACCATGTTCATGGACCCAGACGGGAGATAAAAACGAAGGGTACAAAATGTACTTTTTTTTTTTTGGGTTCTGGTTGTTCAGACCATAGACATATAAACCTAGACGCCACATTGAGCTGGTGGCCTGTTGCTGGGATACGTCAGAGTGTCCGCCATATTGGATGTGGCAAATCTTCCGGGTAAACCAATGCAAGTTAAATGGACTGAACTTCATAAAGCCCCTTTCTACAATAATATTTAACTCGATGCCTTTTATTCACCCATTAAGACACACACGTATATATTTGGGAAACAGGCATCAAAACGTGTATAACTTTTAATCTGATGGTTATAGTGTGCGAAATACCAGTCAATATTCTGAATGACTGCCAAACTGAGTTCGGCCAGGTTCTAACGTCATACCGAAACACATCACTGATTCCTTCACATTCAGAAAGGTTAAAAACATTCATCATACGTTCAAAAACGTTCATCATAGTGTGGCACTGTATTATCTAATTCTCACTGCTTATAACTATACACCTACCCGGTGGAGATGAGCTGGGAAACTGAAGGAACAGCTCCCTCTCTGATCCTGACTGTCTGACCTGTTCTGTCAAAATCCTCCATTCTGAAGTGCTCACTGCAGAGCATGAATGACAGAGTAGCAGAAAACCCTTCCTGTCGCACAGCTGTCTCCCACTGCTTTTTCATGTCCTTTATTTTTGGGAAACCTACGTAATATGTGAAAAGTTAACTAAGCAACTAACAACAATCAGCATAGTTACGAAGGAAATACTTCGTTGTTTGGAGACAGGTTTCACCGAGTGGCTATTATGTGCGAGACTTCATATTAGCCACAAAGTCAAAAATCTGTTCGTAAAATTGTTTTATAATGACCAAATACAATGAAGTGTTTTTCCAGTCTTGCCTGTGAAAGGTAATCCCATGTGATCACGTTTGGACGGTAAACCTGTTGGTACAGTTAAACGCAGCACATGAATGAGGCATCTTTATTCTCGGCTACTGTCTAGACGCTATACCAGAGACAGTTGAAGAATCTCCACTTTGCCACATCCAATATGGCGGCGAGGATGACGTACCGGTATGATTCTACGCAGAAGGTGGAGTCTGTTTGTCTATGGTTCAGACCTTTTTGTTTTGTAGGGGGAGAGAAGTTAGACTTTGCCACTGTAGGAGTCAGTAGGGTATGTTGAGGAATCAAGCCCACAAATGTAGTAGATGCTTCCGAATATGGCTACTCTATTAGCTGGCTCTTCACACAATTAAATGCTCGTGTGCTGCCCAGTCATGGTTCTGGTTCTCTGGAAACGAGCTCTGCAAAAACCTGACCTGTAAAGTATAACGTAGTCTTTTTAAGTGTGTTGATGAAGATAAAGGCAGGGATTCTGAAAGGTGTGATGAACAACCCCAAATGTTATGAACTTTCGACGAACCAGTGTGTTAACATTTTGGTTTCTCTTAATGATTTAAAGTCTCTGTGTCAGCCCTGTGATGACCTGGCGACTTGTCCAGGGTGTACCCCGCCTTTCGCCCGTAGTCAGCTGGGATAGGCTCCAGCTTGCCTGCGACCCTGTAGAACAGGATAAAGTGGCTAGAGATGAGATGTTCAACTGGGTCAGGAGTGAGGGACTCGGCCAGGTAGATGGATGGAGAAATTTGTCTGTCTTTTAATTACTGAACTGGTGAAAGTAGTAGTTGTGCAAAATCTGTCTCCAGAGTTGGAGAGATTTTTAATTTGTAAATCAGTCCCTCATTTTTAAACCCCTGGGCTAAAGCATTGGGTGCATTTATTAACTGTAGCCTTTTGTTTTATTTTTTTTATAGCAAAGTTTGACGTTGAGACCTCGTTGAAAGCTGTTGAATGTTTTAGCTGCAAGCTGCAGTGTCCCGTCTTCACATTGGGCCTCGGTTACCAAGCCAGATCTGAATGGATTTATTCATAAATTGGTCGATGACCATTTAAACATTTTACAAAACTCATGAAAGTCCCATGTGTAAGAAATGTTTGTATCCTTGTGCTTGAATGTATGAATTTACACACAAGAAAACTAAACAATAAATCTTGACTTGATCGACAGCAAATCGTACATCTTCATGGATTGCTGCTCTCTTGTATACGTTTGGAGTATACTGTCTGAATTTAAGTTGCTTATTTTATCATGCTTGCAGGATTTGGCAGATAATTGGATAGAAAGCACAATTAAGGTCTTGTGAACCAGATTTATATAATTTTTTGTTTAATGCCAAGGAAGCAAACAAATTCAAATGCTCATTTGGGATACATTTTGGCTTGTATGTTAAACTTATTTCTGTGAATGTCTTTATCGTGAGTGTCTGTTTATTGTTAAACACTGTACAAAAAACTAATCCTAGCCATAAACTGGAAACAAATGCCTCTGCTGATGGAGGATTTTGTGCTGGCTTTAATATTCAAGGTTTTTCTTGGTCTCGAAGTTGGTCAACATAACCTCATCTCTTTCAGCTTTTACCCTTGTAGTTCATTTCATGTTCCCAGCTGCCTGTGCCCTTGCCCTTTTATGGTGTTTTGTGGGTGTCACGACATGTAAATGAGTAGCCTGGGCCCGCCCATCCTAAGTGTGACGCAACACGAGGGCCTGTTACGAGCTTAGTCTGGCAAGGCAAGCTACCTACAGCTCTTCCAAGCTCCCGAAAAATCGGGAGCCAATCAACTTTGAGCATCTCCAACGGTCCTGGGTAGAGGCGTGTTCAAGGCAGTGACGTAGTAGAACTGCGACTGGAAGTCATAGATTGTTTACAGAATCTATGCCGGAAGCGCTTCATTCACTAGGCAAGGCAAGTTTATTTGTATAGCACATTTCATACACAATGGCAGTTCAGTGTGCTTTACAGAAGTAAAAACAGTAAACAATAGAGAAATAAAATTACATTTTTTTATTCTAAAACAATTAAAAGAATTAAAAGAAAATAATAAACAATAGTAGAAATAAAAATAAAGTAGAAATAGGAGGAAAAAAAACCCCCAGCAGAATAGAATAAAATAGAATAAAGTTAAAATTAAAGTAAATTTAAAACATGCAGAGAAAGTAAAAAATTATTAAAAAAAAAAGACGATATTAATTATTTAACAGAAAGCATCTGAAAACAGCTTGGTCTTTAACCTAGATTTGAAGCTGCCAACAGCAGGAGCATTTTTGATGTCCTCTGGCAGTTGGTTCCATAGCTGTACTGCATAGTAGCTAAAAGCTGCTTCATCATACTTTGTTTTAACAACTGGTTTTAATAGTAAATTTTTCTGTTTTGATCTGGTAGATCTGATTGGGTTAGGCTGCTGCAACATATCAGAGGTAATTGGGCCCTGCACCATTTAGAGATTTGTACACCAGCAGCAATACTTTAGTCAATTCTGTAGCTTACTGGAAGCCAGTGAAGGGACCTTAGAATTGGGGTAATGTGCTCTGTTCTTTTTGTTCGTGTGAGAACCCTAGCCGCTGCATTTTGAACCAGCTGAAGTCGTTTGATGGTCTTTTTTGGCAGGCCTGTGAAAAGGCCATTGCAGTAATCAACCCTACTAGAGATGAAGGCATGTATTAGTTTTTCCAGATCATTTTTTGACACAAGTCCTCTTAGTTTGGAAATGTTTTTTAGGTGATAAAATGACGTTTTAGTGACTGTCAAAGTTTAGCTCGCTGTCAATGAAAACACCAAGATTTTTAACCATTTTAGTTTTCATCCCTTTTGTGTCAAGAATAGTGGTAATCTTGAGTCTTTCATCTTTTTTCCAAATAGAATTACTTGTTTTATGTGTTCAGCTGAAAATTGTGACATCCAGCTATTGATTTGATCAATACACTGGTAGAGATATTCAAGGGGGGCATAATCATTAGGTGATAGAGTGAAATAAATTTGGGTGTCATCTGCATAGCAGTGATACAAAATTGAATTTTTATTGATAATTTGCCCAAGTGGGAGCATATAAAGGTTGAAAAGTAATGGTCCAAGAATCGACCCTGGGGGACACCACAGGTCAAGGACATTGACGTTGAGGAACAATTTCCCAGGGTAACAGAGAAGCTTCTATCTTTTAAGTATGAATTTAACCAATTGATAACTTGACCAGTCAATCCAACCCAGTGTTCAAGTTGATATAGCAGTATGTTGTGATCAATAGTATCAAAAGCTGCACTGAGGTCCAGTAATACCAGGACCGATGTTTTGCCTGCATCAGTATTAAGACGCATGTCATAACTTTAATCAGCGCTGTTTCAGTGCTATGATTGGCACGAAATCCTGACTGAAAATTATCAAAACGGCTAGAAACATTCACTAGAAACATTACGAACATGGAGCAAGTTCTCATTGAAAACGGCGCAAAGAGCAGCCCTGGAGGTATTTATTGAAAGGAAGGACGTTTTCGCCTTGCTCCCGACCGGCTTCGGTAAGAGTTTAATCTACCAGTTAGCCCCGTCGCGTCACATGCGTCAGAGGAAAGAGTGATGTGATTGGTTTAAGCTTCGTCACAGCCTTTTCTAGCTTGGACCAGTAGCAAACTGAGGCATTTCAGGGAGGCGGGTCAACCACGCACTTTGGGAAAAGGTTGGGCTTAATATCTTTACCAGACCAAATGCTCGCAGAGCTTTGAAGTCACGTTAGCCAGACTAGTAAAGGAGTGTCTTGGGAACATGCCATTGCTCAACAATTGACTAAATTGATGTGACTATCATAAATGTTTTTGAAAGGACAAAACTAGATTGTACTGTGTTGAAATGGCTGCTTCTAATTCTGTTCACTATATAAAATGTACAATGACAATGTGTTAATACATAGAATTGTGATAAAATGGCATACAGTTATCAGAAAATAAGACATCTCAACGGTTTTGTGTCCCTCCTGAAATCTGATTGGGCTGCTTTGTAAAGCTAGGAAGCAGGCCAATGTTTTACTCCCTGTTGAATTGAAAGGTGAAATTACAGAGGGAGAGGAGTGGAGATGCTAGATAAATAGCGCAGCCGTCTTCCTCAGTTTTTGCCATGTGCAGCGTTTTTGTCTGGCTCACAGTCAGCCTTTCTTTTCCTCAGGCTGTATCGAGTGTTTCACAGGCTAAAGATGTGCTCTCTGTAGAGTGAATTCAGATGCTGCTGGATTGGATCGATTCGCCCTTTTGTATCTGTCGGACGCGGTTAAATTAGAAAGGCTGGTGCAGGGGGGTGAATCTTATTATATGAATCTGCTTTAATGTCAATCAAAACTGTTGGACTTTGCTAGAATCTAGTCAATGACTTGATGAATCTCTGGCTTTCTGTGCAGAGGATTTTATTACTCAATGAATTCCTTCTGTTTTCATCCTGAATTTAACATTTTGTGGTGGGGGGAGAAAAACTTCCATTTCTGTTCATGTTATTTGTAAAGAAATGCAAGTTCCATCGGAGTAGCTGAGGGTGATTTTTGAGTGTTTATTCACCTCGTGCTTGCTTTTAAAGAATGCTGTACATCGCACTCGATGCAAATGACTGGAGCATCTGATCGGGGTGGTGTTGATCCTCTTCTGAGTGAACTTTCAAAATCACTTTCTCATGGCACGGACTTCACTTCCTGTAATCAAGCTGATTCAAACAGGTCATGTGTTTTTGGGATTGCAGCTTGATTTTAATTTTTTTTTTTTTTTTCCCCTGCTAAACTGAGCCAAAGGACAAAGCTGTTACACTGCAGAAATCCTGTTTGTGGAGCATTAGATCAACAGAAATGAAGTGCTATACATGATGCACTAAACATTTTAAAACTAGCTATTTATACTGGTGAATTATTTCTTTATCGGTTATGTTCTATATACTTGGTTGAGTTTATGGATTTCTCCATGCAGTAACGACTTCTCTAAATTCTCATCATGGTATTTTTAACCAGTGAATATTTTTATCAGGATGTTTTCAGACTCGTGTGTTCTTCAGCCAAGTGTATGGTGGGTTATTTTTTTTTTTTTGGTTAGTGTGTGAAACTAAACCATATTTTGGTTTGATTTGGACTTGATTGACTAATGGGTGTGAAAAGTACCCTTATGATGGAGTCAGTTAAATGTCCCCAAATGTCATCTTTTTGTGGAACAGGACATGTGGGTCAGTGTTTTTGAAATATGGTTTGGATGCTGCTTCAATGGAGTTGCAATCCAACTTGAGTTATTTTTTTAAACATTTTATTTTTTTCCTTAATCGCTTGATCTTTATTTCCAAATAACTGAGTGGCATGATGGTTAGTTTTTGGGTTTTAGACTTCAGTGGTCGTTTCTTCACATTGGGTTATTTGGTTGTTAGTTTGGACATGCCCATATGATGGTGGCAGTTGGGTTGAAAAGGTGGGTTTGGGATTTTCATGTTCAGTTGCAAGCCATGGGGGGAGGGGGGTGATGGTGGACTTGTTGCAGATCTCACATGCCCCTTTTCCACCAAAGCAGTTCCAGGGCTGGTTTGGGGCCAGTGCTTAGTTTGGAACCGGGTTTTCTGTTTCCACTGACAAAGAACTGGCTCTGGGGCCAGAAAAAACGGTTCCAGGCTAGCACCAACTCTCTGCTGGGCCAGAGGAAAGAACCGCTTACGTCAGCGGGGGTTGTTAAGACCAACAAGACTGAAAGATCGCCATCTTTAAGCGACGAGAAGCAGCAGCTGTACAAAAGCAAGGTCACTTATTATTGTTGCTGCTGCTGCTTCCATGTTTTTGCTTCGATATTCGCGCTAAGGCTTATGCAAACGTAGTGACATAACTGACGTATACAGCGACGTAATGACGTGGCTTCCCTTAGCACCATGAGCTATGGAAAAGCAAACTGGTTCTCAGCTGGCTTGCAAGTTGAACGAGTTGTGAACCAGCACCAGCACTGGCCCCGAACCAGCCCTGGAACTGATTTGATGGAAAAGGGGTAACATTGACCATCAGAACACAAATGGCCTTTAAGTGACTTCTTCCATTGGTTTTGCTCCTTTGAAGCTTTGTGTAACTTGGTGAGAAACCTCAGAGAAAATCCACTTGATTGCTGTCAAGGTGTCAATATTGGATACGTTTCAAGAGTTGGTTTAAAAAAAGTGGTCATCACTATCCTGTTCAGCAAGCAAGGGCAGTGCAACATGCAGTCAGTGAAGGAAAACGGACATGTGGCCAGATCAGAGACGAGTCAGACCTACTGCTGTACCCCCCCCCCCCCCCCCAAAAAAAAAAAGGCAGCATAAACATGGTGCATCATGTAGAGGGAATGAGGACTGCACTTGTGGTGTTGCCTCTTTCCAGGAATTCAAGTGCTCAACCCTAAGCTTTCTCTTAATAAACATGAGGAACATGGACCTGCATTCAATGTGTTAAATAAAGCTCCTCTAGATAATGAAGTTTCAAGGTGACCAGAGCACAGGACAGGGTGAGCACACTGGACCTGGTGAGAGAACTAATGATCAAAAGACTGAAGTGTTTTCTTGAATGATCCTGTTGGTGAATTTTGCTTCTCGGAAGTGGTGTGAAGTTTCTGGTTTATTCATCAAGCTCTACCTTTTACACACCAGGTACCAGAGGTAGAGTACACAAAGCACCATGATTGCAAATGGGAACCTAATTGCCTCAGCATGCTTATTTCATAGTCCAAAAAATGAAGCGAATCTGAAGGAAGTGTTCTGGCATGAGTGGAAAAACTCACAGCTTAATTTCATTTGGCCTGTGTAAAGCTGAAATGGTCTGGTTTCTACTGCAGCTGGCCAGATTGTGATCTGAAATATGGGTTAAGGTCCGTGTGGTATGCTTGACACAAGTTGCACTCCTCATCTAAAATGTTTGATGCACAGGGCATTGTGCTGGCAGTAATGTAACTAGAAACTAATTTCAGAGGGATGAGGATTTACAATTCCCCCCTCCCCCCCATCTTTTATAATTTGGTAAGTGTGATATGCTCGTACATTTCAGATGGGTCTCTGATGGCAGCAGGCATGGTCATCTGAGGACATGATCATTTCGGGCACAATCTACCACCAAGCCTTCCATATTAATGTTTGACAAAGGATTAAAATGGCAATGTGGGGAAAGTTACATTCTATATTCATCCTGATGTACAGTGGATGTGTACACATGCCATTAAAATAAGTTTTTCTGATGTTAAGACAATTTCTAACACCCCCCCCCGACCTATAACCTGTACAGTTCAAGTGGGGGGAAAATCTGTTGAGGGGAGAAATGTACAATAAGCTGGTTGCACCAAGTGTGCACACCCTTCAATACTTTGTTGAAGCATCTTTTGATTTAGTGTTGAGTCTTTTTGGGTCGGAGTCCATCAGCCTGCCACATGTAGACTTGGCAATATTTACCCACTCTTCCTTGCAGAAGTGCTCCAAATCTGCCATTGCGAGGGCACCTCTTGTGCATAGCCCTCTTCAGGTCTGGGCTCTGGCTGGGCCATTCCAAAACTTAAATTTTCTTCTGGTGAAGGTATTCTTTTGTTGACTTCAATGTATGCTTTGGGTCATTGTGTTGAAAGATGAAATTCATCTTCGGCTTTCTAGCAGACACCTGAAGGTTTTGGGCCAAAATTGACTGGTATCTAGAACTGTTCATAATTCCCTCCACCTTGACTAAAGCCCCTGTTCCAGCTGAAAAACAACCCCAAAACATAATGCTGCCACCACCATGCTTCACCATGGGTATGGGGTGGGTTTTTTTTTGGGGGGGGGGGTGATGCACTGTGGTGGTTTTGCACCAAACATACCTTTTTGGACTTGTGGCCAAAAAGTTCAACCTTGGTTTCATCAGATCATAACACATTTTCCCACAAGCTTTTGGGAGAGTTGGGGGTTGGTTTTTATTTATTTTTGCAAAATTTAGCTGGGCCTGGGCCTTTTCCTTTGTAAGAAAAGACTTCAATCTTGTGAACCTACCCCATAGTCTGGAGAATATGGGAGATGATTCACATGTAGTACACAACCACAGGGATTAAAGTATTCCAAAATAATATTATATTTTTTATATATATATATATATATATATATATATATATATATATATATATATATATATATAAAAATAAAATAAAAAAAGTGCTGTCAAGCGATTAAAATATTTAATCGCGATTAATGTCGCGACTGTCGTAGTTAATTCGCGATTAATCGCACATTTTTGTCACATGAAAGACCATAGTAATTCTCTTATCAGCATAAAGTGAATGGGCTTGCTTTGTACCAATGGGTTTTTTTTTTTTTAAATTGCAGAGCATAACATGTCTTATCACAGCCACTGACATCCATAACTTCCATATTGGATGAGAAAACCAAGGGATGAAAGTGCATATCACTGTGAAAATAAAAAAATTATTTTACTCATTAGTTTCTTTTGAAGAGAAGTATTTGCCATAAAAGAAAAAAAAAAAAATTCATCATACGTTCAAAAACGTTCATCATAGTGTGGCACTGTATTATCTAATGCTCACTGCTTATAACTCTACACCTACCCGGTGGAGATGAGCTGGGAAACTGGAGACTGAAGGAACAGTATCGAAAAGTGTTTTTTCCAGTCTCACCTGTGAAAGGTAATCCTATGTGATCTCGTTTGGATGGTAAACCTGTTGGTACAGTTAAACAGTGCACGACAAGCCTCAGCAGGAACTACGGGTGACTCGCAGGGCCAAATTAGAATTTGCGTTAATGGCACTATTTTTTTAAATCGCGTTAAATTGAGATCGCGTTAACTTTGACAGCATATATTTATTTATTTTAGGGCTGTAACGGTATGCGTATCGAAATCGCGATACACAGAGCCACGATCTGTATCGCGATACAAGAAGGCAGAATCGCAGTACACCCTTTCAAACTTCTCCTCAGCCCAAAAACAGAGGCGCTTCCAAACTTCAATTTATGAAATACTTTTTATTTAAATTACATTTTAAACTTAAATTACTTTTATTTTTTTATCTATTAGTAAGTCGTTTTTTCGCTGACCTGCGACGATCTTCTGCGAGTTACGCAGCGTCCACACTCGC
The DNA here is from genome assembly GCF_027579695.1 of Neoarius graeffei. NCBI lineage: Eukaryota > Metazoa > Chordata > Actinopteri > Siluriformes > Ariidae > Neoarius > Neoarius graeffei. Next base: position 61,192,484 of record NC_083571.1, read on the forward strand.
CACTGGCAGAGCATTAATTTCTTTTAAGCGGTCGCCATTCTGGTTGCGACGCGGGGAGCGAATCTGTAAACAAGCAGCTCATTGGCTGGCTAGGTGTGCCACAAGCCAATCACAATCACTTGACGGGAAAGGCATGCAGTGTTGCCAGATTGGGCAGGCTTAGGTGCTTTTTGGCTGGTTTTGAACATATTTTGGGGTGGAAAACGTTAGCAATATCTGGCAACACTGAAGGCATGTCTGCTTGGGTGGAAGCCTTCTGCGGCAGTTGCATTTTGACACGCGGGCAATGTTTCACCATAAAAATTCCGTAATTTCCATCTGTTTTCCGCGATCACAGAAAATCATTGGCCCTATGAGAGTGAGACAGTGAGAGCCACCCCCCAAAAAAAAACAATCTTAACGGATTTACACGATTTGGAAAAATGACTTTTTCAGAACCGAAAAAAAGCTTCCGGCTCAACAGTATTTTGAGAAATAAAACCATCTTTGGATATACATTTGTTCATTTTTGCATACATATTACTCATTCTCTGCAGTGGTCTGAATTATTTATTAAATAGTTAATGTAAGTAAATGTTAAGTCAAATTTACTACTTTAAAAAAACATCGTGGGCGTATCGAATCGTGGGACAAAAATCGCGATACGAATCGTGAGTTGGTGTATCGTTAGTGTGTGTTTTTATTTATATATATATTTATATTTATAATTTATTTTAATTAGGAGGAAAAAACGTTCAATGACCCCATGGCTTGCGAGTGTGTTCGTTCTCTGCCAATGATAGGAAAGAAGCGCAACTCTCCGGTTCTGAAACTAACAGTATTAGCCAATCAGAAGTAAAACGGGGTGCGTCTTAACACGTGCCTTGAGAGAGTGGCATTTCATGGAGTGGGGACAATGCAGTATTGGTCTGGCTAACGCAACTTCAAAGCTCTGCGAGCGTAAGTTCGCAACAGCCCCCCGTGTTGCGTCACACTTGGGATGGGCGGGCCCAGGCTAATGCAGTATATGAAGCCAGGGGAAAATACCCTCGCCATAGATAAAGGTCTGAAGAATAAATGGCGCTGGGCATGGCTGGAGGAGATTGGACGAGATGACAAGCCATTTAGCAGTTGGCGTAGGAAGTTGAGGGAGCCAGGCGCTTGCTTCTGCACGCTGTGCTCCAAGAAGCTCATATATATGCATCCAGTGGCAAAAAGGTTCTTCCTAGACATGAGTCAGACCCTGCTCACAGAGGAGCTGTTTGCGCTGTCCCACACATGACGCGCTTACCAGGAGCAACATCTGATGTACCGGCATCCATAACTGACAGTGTGTGACTTGAAAATATGGGTGTGCGCATTTCTCGCAGAACACGACCTCTCCTTCACGCTCGCGCGACCCCTGGTCGATCTGTGTGTGTGTGTAAAAAAAAAAAAAAAAAAAAAAAAAAAAGCGGAAGACAAAATTGCATTAAGTAAAATGTCCATTTCAAATCAGCTCGCCAGCTATTTTGTTTTTTATTTATACACTTGACTTTCTATTTTCTATTAATATGTGTATTTAATTGGTCATTATTTCTGATGAACAGTTATTGAAATGTTGAAATTGTTGAATTATTTGAATTATTAAAACTGTTTAAAAAGTAAACCACTGTCCTTTTAATGTACCCTAAATTAAATGGTTACAAGTTATTTTTCCAGTGCTAGACTGAATTTCACATACCCTTTAACAGTTCACCTTGTGATTGTAGGTCAATTTGTAACCTGTTAAGGACCAAGCTTAGCAGCAAAACTTGATATCAAAAGAAATCCTAAATGCTACATGTAGCATATTTTGGTGAGGTGCACTTTTGCCATCTACTGGCCGTTTTTGGTATTGCATTTTCAAAAGTCAAACTTGGTCTGCAATCATTCATGCAATCTTTTTGACCTGTGAATGTGTTCATGTCGCATATTACAACCCCTGCAACCACATATATGCGCGCGCGCGCCTATATTGTGTGCCAACTCTTCCGACCGACCGGCCATATGGTGAATAGTCGCTTGCATGAGTAAAGTTCAGGCTCAGGATTTTTTTTTTTTGGCTTTAATCCCTGCAACCAGTACTTGCCAGAAATTCCTGCAGCTCCTTCAGTGTTGCTGTAGGCCTCTTGACAGCCTCCCTGACTAGTTTTCATAGTGTCTTCAATTTGAGGGATGTCCAGTTCTCAGTAATGTCACGGTCCCATATTTTCTCCACTTCTTGACGACTGTCTTCACTGTGCTCCATGGTATATCTAATGCCATGGAAATGTTTGTCCCCTTCTCCTGACTGATGCCTTTCAACAATGAGATCCCTTTTGATGCTTTGTAAGCTCTCTGCAAACCCTGGCACTTGCTGGAGGATGCAACTGAGTAAATGTCTGATTAACCCCAAATAAAGTTCAGTCATTTTAATTGATGGCAGGTGTGAACCCAAAAAGACTGAATGCTGTAATTAAATCAAAAGGTGCTTCAACAAAGTATTAGTTTAAGGGTGTGCACACTTATGCAACCAGCTTTATTTTTTTTTTTGAATATTTTTTTGGGGGGGCTTTTTTTCACCTTTATTGGATAGGACAGTGTAGAGACAGGAAATGAGTGGGAGAGAGATGGGGAGGGATCAGGAAATGACCTCGGGTCGGAATCGAACCTGGGTCCCTGGATTTATGGTATGGCGCCTTATCCACCTGAGCCATTAAAGGTGGGAGAAGTTTTGAAATCCTTTATTGTGGTCTTGGAGGTTTTTCTGATGTAGAGGAAAAAAATTGCTAATGGCGTGTATACTTTGCTCACAAGGTTATTGTAGGGGTTTGATTTGTTGGCATTTCAGAGTGATTGAATTAAAGTTCAAAATGCTGTTTTCAGCATTGGTTCATTGTGGTTTTGGTGGGTTATTTAATTAAACCTTTAAGGTATGCTCGGTCAACTGTCCCCCCCCCCCCCCCCCAAAAAAAAATATGGTTGTGAATTCAGGCTGTAAACGGGTCATAAAGTAAATATACCATATTTTCCTATTTGTAAGTGCAGTTCTGAACATGTAACCAGTTACATGTTGGTGCTTCCTTATGTTTTCTGTGAGAACTTACCTTAGTTATGAATATTTTGCCACCATTAATTGCTACCTCATTAACGTGTAATATATTTTCCTGTCAGTGTTTTTCTAGTTTAAGTGGTATACGGTATTTTATCCTTTTAGCAAGTTCAGGTTGGGTTGTAATTGGGACAAAAGTTCTAGTTATTCCTTCCCATCACACCATTTTAGTTTCTTTTGTGACATATGTGACCTATTTTGGCATCTTGGTATTTTATTGTAACTTTGTGAAGCCATTACTCTAACCTAGTCTCTCGACCCGGTCACCACGCTATTAAATGGTACAAAATTAAACAACTTCTAAAGGCATAAAGTGCATAGATCAGAAATATACATTTACTCAGTTTCTGTACTTGAGTTAATCCTTTTGATTTGTCACTACACTTGAATCACATTTTGGTCCAATCTTGGTATAAGCTCATCTTTAACATGTACCAGGAAGAATGAGGTGTTAAGAACCTTCACTGTACTCTGCTGCTTAGTTTGTATTGTACACCAACGCTCTTGGCCTTCAGCTACTGTGCATCATTAGTGTTATCAGCAACAGTGAGATTGAGTTTTGTGTTGTGTTTAGAGATTTCCCAACTACCTGCAGATGTTGCATTAAAGTCTACAGTATCTGGAAAATGAGCATCAATTCTAACAAATATTGGTTTTACAATTGTAAATGTTCAGGAAAGAGTTTAACATGAGCTTTTTATCAGTCTGGAAATTGCCATTTTATCCAAAATTAATTTGAAACAAATCCTGTAGATTTTTACTATTAACTCGGTGTTCATACATTTTTAATGCTTTTGGTCTGTGTGCATGTTTCATTGATGCACTTGATAAAAGGTGTGTGTGTGTGAGAGAGAGAGATATATAAAAAAAATGAGGGTCTGTCTCAGAAACTGGGTACTGTGGGGGTGCCCCACTAAATATACTAGTCAATAAACTATATGGTTTTGGTGCTGTTGACTTTAATTTGAAATAAGTTTTATCTGTATTTCTTTCTATCTTTGGATGTGAATACTCTTGCAAAATTTGGCAAAAACTCTGCAAATTTGTGGAAAAATGGTGGCTTGATCTGGGACATGATAAATGGTTAACGATATCACATTCCCTTAAGGTTGTAGTCCACTGAAGTCTACAGTTATCATTAATTGTGTTTTAAGTTGTAACTTTATATACCTAAGGCTGGGCAGACACTTTTTTTTTTTTTCCTCTCAATCGCGGTATTTAGCTGCTGCTCACACTGTACGAGTGAATCGCAGGGGTAAGCAGCACGCAGCTTACGATTCCTGTTCTCACACTATACGATCCGATGCTCGAATGCGATCTGACTGCTCACACTGTACTTCCAGATTCTTGTATCCAGAACTGCAACGTGATAGTGTTGTGATGTTCGCAAACGAACCAATTCTTTTGAACGGCTCCTAGGCATGAACGATGAGAACAGTCTCAAGCTGGGGGAGCCATTCTTTCTGTCGTTCTTTTTCTGTACTGTTTCAGATGGTTTATAATGTGTGATATTAATGATATTGTGGGAAAACTACTTTGCACGGACGTTCATTTAATTTATTCTGTCGTCATTTTGTTTTCCATTTTTGTATTTTATTTATTTATGTTTTGTATCTCAGACTTAAATATTTTTGTAAAAGTGTTTTTCTATAAAATATTCTTGCGGTCTTGATAACTGTTCTTGAGTGGGTTTTTTTTTTTTTTACAGAAAAGCCGTTCTGCATGGACATTCATTGAAGCCCTCATTGCTTTTTAATGGTTATTTATGAGCGTTTAGGGGTTACAATAATGTAAGTCTAGGTTGCATTATATAAAGGGTATGTCCAGAAATATTGATGTCACTGTCTAAGCAGAGGGATCTGGCTTCTTTAGACGCTGTCTTCTTAAAACTGAATAAATATTTAAAGAAGGAGCCAAATGAGCCAGTCTTTTGAACGGCTCTTTTCAAAGAACGGATCACAAAGATGCGGATCCCATCAAAGAGCCATAAATCCGATCTATGTGAAGAAGAGGAGACCGGAAGTGCTGCTCAGTGTTTCTCTTCAGTATCTGTGTTCGCGTATGTGCAGTGTGACAGGTTGAGGTGAATCGGCTCGTGACACTGCTTCAACAGTGCGATAGCCTCACGAGGGGCAACCAGGATTTCAAACATGTTTGATTTTCATCCGATCGATCGGGAGGAGGTCGTGAGGTGTTAATCGCTTGTTACCCCATGTATACTACACGATCCGAGACGCACGATTGAGCCAAAAATCGGCCCGATCTCCAAAATAGTCGCAGGAGTGGAAATCGTGTCTCAATCGGGCCAAAAATCGCAGTGTCTGCCCAGCCTAAGGATTGGCGTGCTCACAGAATAATCATAACCGTAATAAAACATGCAAAATATTTGATCACCGTCGTAACTCTGTTTTCCGCATACCCAAAACCAGCGCTCGAAACTAACGGTGTCCCGGGGACCATAAAAAATGTCATCAGGGGACACAATTATCATATCTGGGACAATCCCGGGACAATGGAAAAAAATAGATCTAGAAAAAAAGTTCTACATTAATATTATTTACAAAGCCGTAACATACGTAGACATTCACCTAATTTGTCAGTTTTAATTTTAAAACGTTAACAGCAAAAAATACGTAGTAGCTTCACTTTCGATGCACCTGCATCCGTAGGCTACAGAGCAGCGCATTCTGTTCTAGAACCTTCGGCCGGTGTCCACGTTATATGGACTTGGAATGGAATTGCTACCGCACACGCTGCGCCGACTCTTGCCAGAACAAAAATGCTTAAGTGGTTGAAGCGGACCGACCGCGGGGAAGAAACTGAAAGCCCAGACATAACGTCTCCGGGACCTTCAGGATCCAAAGTGTCATCGCCTGGTCTGCAGGCAACGCTAGCAACTGAATGAACTTAATGAACACTGTTAAGACACGTTATAAAGTACAACAGGAATGATGTGGATGATATTGACGGAAGATACCGTTCAACAGAATAAGTGAGTTTTCTTGGTGTCTTTCTAGTTCAGAAAGTTTAGTCCGTCAGCAGCACAACTAAGCTAGGACCTGGCACTATGTTGATGTTGCTAACGTTTGCACCCGGCAGCGAAAGTTCATAAAAATGGATAACGGAAAGTTCATAAAAATGGATAACGGTAATGGTGAAAATTATAAGTTGGCCTTATAAGTGCCAACAGATATTCAAGGTATAAGTAGATGAAATGAACATAAAAGGGGTCTTATTTTCAACTAAAGTGTACTGCAGATGTAGGGAGTTGAAACATTTTCTGAATGAGCTAGTTGGCCCCTTTAAATAAACGGGTATCTATTCATACAGTGAGATCGCCAAAGTTTAATAAACTGAAAATGCAATGACTGTAATTTTGAAGTAGATGATGTATAGGACGTGTTGCTCGTGTCTTGTGACTTATTGTAAAAATGATAAAGGGTTCAAAATCGCATAGTTACAAATATAGTAACTTCATATGATATTAACCACTGGTTATTTCAGAGAGGAAAAAAATGGGGACATTATTGCTTCCATTCGGGACAATACAACACAGAATTCGGGACCACTGGGGGGGACAAAGTTAATTTCGAGCCCTGCCTAAAACCAATACGATCGTGTGTTGGTCACTACCTCACCAAAAGTAGTAACTTGGTCACTACACCATATAAAAATTGTTAAATCTGCGATTTTGTTTTTTAAAACGAAAGCTGAAAGGTATAGAATGTTTCTTACAGAATGTTACAATGGTAGCTGGTCTTGTATGAATTTCTGAGCTATAAAATGAGTTGTGGTTTTTTACCGTAGTGGATTTTTTCTTTTTTCTTTTTTTTTTGTGCGTGCGCACAGAAGGATACACATTAACAATTTGCATGTGTAGAATGGAATTTTCCACTCCAACAGGAGTTGATCGTGCTTCCATTTGCGGTCTTTATGCGGGTAGATCTGTTCGTCAATGCTGACTTGCCTACGGTTCCTGCCATTGCTGACTCACCTGCCGCCATGCCTGTTCCTGTCACTTGTATTTAAAACCCCTCTTTCACAGATTATAGGTGAAATTGACAATTTCATATCAAGGAAAAAAAAATCACACATTTTATTCTATATCTCAGTAGTTCTTTGTATCAGGGATGAGTTTCTGCTTTTTCTGATTAAAAAAATGACCTTTATGCCAAATCTGTTGATTTTTTGGGGGGGGGGTATGTTCCTTCATGCTGTTCAAACTTGACTCCAACGATGCTTACACATTTATTTGTAAGTTGCCATCTTTAGTCTCGTTTAATCTCATTGTGATGTAAAATTCATGTTATCTACATTGTTATTGGTCAGGACATTGATGTTGAGACCATAATAGCCAATCAAAAGTTTTTACAAAGATACCCATATCAGTTTTCTTTTATCAAAACTTGCACATGTTCGTGAGCTGCATATCAAAAACGTGTTCTAATCGGCGTTTTTTTCTCAAGATGCTAAATACTATTGACAAGCGAAGCGAAGGTACGTGAAATTGATGCTGGTATAAAGTTTAGCAAAGCAAGGGGAGTGTGCGGGCAGAAGAGAGCCAGGTTAGAGCATGTAAAAACAGGTGGAGCTGGCTAATGAAAGAAAAAGGAAAAAAGAGGACTGAGCTTTTGGCTTTGGCCAAGAAGCTGAAGAAGTCAAATGAGATTTTTCAAAAATAACTAACTGTAAAGTGTAAATAGACACATTCCTTTGGAAGAAAACATGCAAGTGATGTGGACAATAACAGTCCCCATAAAATATGCATTTGTTTGATTCAATACATTGAATATGATCATTTGAATTATAGCGGACAGTCAACTTTTAAAGTTTAGACATTGTGAAGAAATCCTATACAAGTAATGCAGACATTAGGAAAAGGTCAGTCTCCATAAGATATGAATGTTTATTTAATTCAATATATTGAATATATGAATTTGAATTATTAATGGAACTGTAAATAACGGCGTTTTAATGGACATTTTTTAGAAAAACAAGTGACTAATGACCAGTCCCCATAAAGTAGATATTTTGAATTAATGCAATACATGTATTGATTTTGATACATATTCTATATAATAGTGGGTTTTTATTTATTTTTAAGTATGAAAATGGGCATCAGGTGTTTTATTTAACTACAGCTCAGATTGCAGGAAATGGGGTGTGTAGGGTCTCATTTTGAAAATTTCCTGGGGGGTGTCCCCCCAGACCCCCCCTTACTTTGAGTGCTCTCAAGATGTTTTAGTGACTTTTTTCCATCAGGACCCACTCGTCCCTGTTGTATGTAATTGATCGGATGAGAAAATGGATTGTTTTGATGACGGTATGAATTATTGAAAGGGTCATTTTTAACAGCATCACTGCTGCTTATATTTCACTGTCATTTCGTAAGCAAACAGTCCTATTTTGCCATGTCAAATACCCAAAATGTATCATTCATATTTAAGTGAATAATCAATTGTCATAACTTGGCATTTTTAACCCAAGCAATCAAAGGAAATTTATTCAATATTTTCACTCATCTGTGAAGTAGAGGCTTTAATTCTTCATGATATTTTATATATAAATCAATTTTACAGAAACATTTGAATTGTAATCAAAATTTAAGTTATGAGTGGTTACATTTTAATGCAGTGTGTAAGTCTGCAACTTGTTCAGATGTGATACAAGTATCTTCACTGTAAAAAGAAACTAGTAAAGGAAAAACGTTTCCATGTTAGTTATGAAAAGCAAATAATTGAATAAATCAATGGGATATTGTGACCGTTTCAAATTTGTGTGTATTGCTATGCTAATTGATGATTTTAGTACAAAAATAATGGGTGTATCTACATATCCTGCAGGCACAACAAAGTAAAGTTTAATAAAATGTGTAACTGATGAACATTCGAAACTAAGGAGTAAAATTTAAACGTTTTTCTGTCCAGTAATTGCATTTAAAGAAATGTGTACAGAAAGATGTATTGCTTGGTTAAAGAGGATTTTTAAGTGCATACGTTTCCATGTTGTGCGAGTGAACTTCAGAACATCGTTAATTTTCCACAGTGGAGGCCAGATAAAGCAAGGTGCTATCTTTATTCTTATTTAACATGACAAAAGAAACATTGTGTTAAGTAAATGCAAAAAAAAGTGAAATTAGAATTTTTTTGACCATAATGTCCTGAATGAGAGACCGGTTTCTGAGATGAACCCATATATACTCCTGAAATTTCAGGACGCACAATTTATCACGATATCCCTGTGCTCAGCCCAAATGCTAAATAATGAGATTAGGAATAATGCTGGTAAAGCCTTGACCTAATGTTTTCTGAAAGAACCTTTTCACTGAAAGGGAAGCTTTTACTTTTTCTACTGGAGTACAGTGCAGATGAGCAACTACACTTTAGGAAAGAAGACTTCATGACCTCTTTGCTCAGTTTAGCACACTTCATTCACACATGGCTTGATCATGGAACTGTGGCATGTTTGAGCAGCAGAGTGAAAAGCAGTGAGTTTTTTCCTTTCATCTGAAATCAGAATGGAGTTCTAAAGTAATCAAATCTCTCTGCATGTGTGCGCGCTTGTGTATAATGGCGTTGGCTGATTTTGAACATTTTCTCCTTGTTAAATGTGTGAACAGATGAAAAGTGGAGGCTGTTCAAGGTTACTGTTAAATGAATCATTGCAGAGATGCACAAGTTTGCTGGGACAGTCATCTCTGCTGTCCAGCACTCACATACGTACATGAAGCCTTTGTTTTTATTTTCTTCCACCTCTATGTTGGATAGGACCTGCACCAGTTGCTTCAGTACATCACTGATCCTCATCCAAGATAAAACAGATTCTGGAGTGAACTGATGCTTTAATTGTCCTGAAAGTTCATCTCATCTCATTATCTCTAGCCGCTTTATCCTTCTACAGGGTCGCAGGCAAGCTGGAGCCTATCCCAGCTGACTATGGACGAAAGGCGGGGTACACCCTGGACAAGTCGCCAGGTCATCACAGGGCTGACACATAGACACAGACAACCATTCACATTCACACCTACGCTCAATTTAGAGTCACCAGTTAACCTAACCTGCATGTCTTTGGACTGTGGGGGAAACCGGAGCACCCGGAGGAAACCCACGCGGACACGGGGAGAACATGCAAACTCCGCACAGAAAGGCCCTCGCCGGCCCCGGGGCTCGAACCCAGGACCTTCTTGCTGTGAGGCGACAGCGCTAACCACTACACCACTGTGCCGCCTTGTCCTGAAAGTTATTTATGATTTTGGTTGTCAAGGTCAATTCCAGGGTTCCATCACCTGAAGCAGGAGATTTAGTACATGCGCATGTAATGTGGTTAAAGTACCAGTGTGTATAAATTAGGGATGGCGAAAACTAAAAATCTTGACCGACCACCGAGCCTCATTAGCCGGTTAAAGTTGGTTAACCTATGAGTTTAAACAGGGATGCAAATGGCGTGCCTTTTGACCGATGCCGCGTTTTTCACGGCTGAATTGTGCAGATCCGATTTTTTTTTTTTTTTTTTTTTTTTTTTGGGGGGGGGGTGTTGGAGTGTCTGAATAATTTCATCAGAGTAAATTCTGTATTAAAATTACTAAAGCAAATGCCGTTACAGTCCATGAAACATAGGAAGTATGAGAAGAAAACAGTAAATCAAAGCTGTGCACGTTTGTGTGGAAGCTGCGCAAGTGTGCAGCTTTCTGATTTGCTGTTTTCTTCTCGTACTTCCTATGTTTCATGGACTGTAACGGCATTTGCTTATTTAGTAATTTTAATACAGAATTTACTCTGAAATTGTTCACACTCCAATGCCCCCCCCTAAAAAAAAAAAAATCAGATCTGCACAATTCAGCCGTGAAAAAGTCGGCATCTGCGCCTTTAGTTTGTGTGGAGAGATGTGATCTGCAGTAACATGCATTGTTGGCTACAGACTGAAACATGCTTTCAGAATGTACTGGCCAAGGCAGGACTAAACTTGATGTGCCTTCTAATAATTAAAAAATAATTTGTAAGCTAAAAAGCCTGTCTCTACACTTTTTTTTTCTTATGCCAAGTGGCAGCTGTGTTCAACTGGGGCGGGAGGGTGGGACATGACTGGGTGTTTTTGATTTTGTCAGCTGTCTTCAACTGGGGCGGGACATGACTGAATGGGTGTTTCGGATTTGTCAGCTGTCGTCCTTACACCGCATGGCATGTCCCAAGTGTTTACAACACAGAATTCCAGGTTCTCCGCTCCAAAATCGGCAGCTTCAAAACTGTTTTTTTTAAACAGACAAAAAAAAATTAACCGGTTGACGTTGATTTGGTCAACCACTGGTCAAACGGTCATCGGTTAACATCCCTAGTATAAATTGAGGTTGGATTGTGAAGGAGACTTGAGCATAATGTGACCTACACAGATTTTTACTACAAATAATGAATTTCTGAATATTTTGCATCTATTCTGTGTGATGTATGGAGTGGTGATTGGTGATAAACGGCTTAAATGTCTGCATGGCTTCCCCAGTTCCCCCCCAAAAAAACCCCCAATCCCCCTCTCCTACTTTCTGTAATGATGTGATCTGTTCTGACGTGTGTTTTTCTAACACGGTGTGCTCTGTGTCCACATTTTTGCAGACGGCATCTCCAAACTAACATGGCAGTCAGGCTGTGTGATGTGGCTTCTCTGCTTAGAAGTGGCTCGTGGGCGGCTGAGCCTTGGACTGGGGTCTGTGGGACTTTCTTCTTATTTACTCATTTTATTTATCTTGTATTTCCTCCCTCCCATGTCATTCCAGTCATGGCCAATTTCCTGTGGTGCTCCACATTACATCTCAAGTGGTTGAGTCATGGAAGGGAGGGTGAACAATCCTGGGTCATTGTCAAAAACTAAACTTGACTTTTTTTTTTTTTTTTAACTCGAGCTGTTCAGTTGTCATGTCTCTCAGATCTGTTCCTTTTCTGCTTAAGATTCGATTCAAATGATGTGCCCCCCCCCCCCCCCCCCCCCAAAAAAAAAAAAAAAGAGGGAAGTGATTGTAATATTTTGAGTAAGGCTTTTATTTTTTTTTTAGTAATTATGTAAGTGTTGTAAAGGCAAGGATTTAAAAAAAAAAAATGCTGAAATGCTGAACTACAGGAACAATAGTAGGCCAAACACTAAACTGTAGTTTAAACCTTGTGCTTTTATTTATCCTATTGGTCAAAATGTGAACTTGCCTGGTTAGTGTTCAAACCTATATGCATAAACAATGCAATTAAAACTTCAGGAAGCAAAGATGTGATAACATAATGGCAAATTCAAGTCAGGGAGTGCTTGGAAAGTCGAGCGGGTAAAGGTGGCGGTATGAAGGTTTGACATAAGGGAAGGTTTTAACTACATTGTCCTGTTCAGTTACATGTCAGATGGGCTCCTAGTTTTCTCCTCTTACATTATGAAAAAGGAAATGGTAAAATAAACTTGCTGCGAGTCCCTGCTTTTATTTAGTACTGTACAGAGACAGATTTCAGGTGTGAACTGTAACTCAAGCGAAATTTCTGTCCTGAAAACTTTGATTTTGGTGTAGCTTCTTGCAGTTCTAGTGTTTGTGTGAATTTGGAGTGTATTGAAATGGATTAAATGTTGAACAAGGTTGGTGGATTGGATGGAGGGGGGGTGGTTGTTGGTTGAATGGAGTTTTGCTGAAGGGTATTTTGAACATGAGCCTCTCAACCAAGGTCGATAGAGCAGTAGTCCTCCCTACTCTCCTGTAATGCGTTGGAGACCTGGACTGTTTACCAGAGACCTGCAGAGAAGCTTAACCACTTCCACCTCAGTTGCCTTTGCAAACTAATGAAGATAAAATGGCAGGACAAGATCCCAGACAAGTTCTGGAACAGTCAGGAATGATGAGAGAACTTGCAGTGCTTAGCATGACTCAGCTTTGCTGGGTTGGTCATCACTCTGCTGTCTGAGTGTCTCCCGAGGCGTATCCTGTATGGAGAATTGGCAACTGGAGCACCATCACATAGTGGCCAGAAAAAGAAAGATGCGCTCAAAGCCTCATTGAAAGACTTTGGCCTCGACCACGAGAACCGGGAGACCTTTGCTGAAAATTGCTCTGCATGGTGTACAACAGTATCCAAAGATGCATCCCTGTGGCAAAGTCAAAACACGCAACATGTAAAGCCTGAGCGAGCCGTACCACCTCTGCCCATGAGCATCTCTCACTGCCCCTGTACACTGTGTAAAGCTTGGCCTCATCAGCCACCTGAAAATGTGTTGATGGTGGATGTGTTGTCATTAGTAAAGCTGGTCATCTTCCCTCAGGAAGGGCGAATGTCATTTTGAACACGATCAATCGGCGTGTGTTCTAGGGTGTAGGAAAATGCGTGTATTGTGGAAGGATGTTTTTTGAAAGGTGGTTTTTGATCCTGATTGAAGTAGGGATGGGAATCGCCAGGGAGGCTGTCCAATACAATATCACAATACCTCCGTGCTGATTTGATTTTGGATTGTGATTTGTGTATCAGTCCTATAAATATCCCCAGTCAATACTGATTTTATCAACCTTTTTAAAAACCTTGAACCAAGGAAGTTATGCATCTAAAGCTTTATACTGTGAAAGCTCCCCCCCTCCTCGATGGCTGCCCAATTGAAATGAATACAAGTAATTAAATGTAGCTTACTCTTAGGCAGCTGGGCCATAGAAGGTTCACGCTGCACGCTACACGCTACACGTTCACGTGAAGAACCGGACCCTGGGCCATTAAACTTCATGCTTGGATGTTCACGTGTTGCGTCTGTTCGACTTTGACCGAGTAACCAACAATATGGACTCTTCGGATGATGACGATTGCCTCATTCTGCTTTTACTGAGACAGAGGAAGAGAAAAAGGAACAGAATTTGGAGCCGAGAACACTTCCTTCTGAGAGAAACCCGTGGTGAATTTCACCGAACATTCTATAATCTGCTTGACAATCCCGATGAAGAACTATTTTTCAATTATACCATTCAGTTATATTTTTTCTGAAGTTTTCCCCTGAAAGCATAGTTATCTCCCTAGACCCGTTCTGATTGGCTGGCGCGGCGGTGACCGCATGCATTGACTGGAATTTCCATCTTCACGCCTAGAAAAAAGTGTGCATGTTCATTTCATGCTTCACGCGTGAAGTGTGCAGCGTGCAGCATGCAACGTGAACGCCGTTCTATGGCCCAGAGCAAGTCATGCTACGTTTGTCCACTTTTCTTTACACGCGTGTAGTGTGCAGCGTGCAGCGTGAACCTTCTATGGCCCAGCTGCCTTAACATTATTTCCCCCTGCAAAAACCAAGGGCAGCTTTTAACTAGCAACTGCAACAGTATAAAATTAAAAGTAAAGTTTTAGTGCATGGCTCATATCCAACTCCCTTTTACCACTTAAGTCCTGAAAGCCAAAGTTCCTCCAAACATTTAATTTTTACACTGGAAGAGTAGCTCACACTTTCATCTGCCATAATTATTTCTAAACAGTTGGCAAATAATTTGGTCCTACCATGCTGGCTGCAGTGCTGCCAGTCAATGGTTGAGTGCGCCGCCTGTAGGATTATAGAGGAATGGCAACATTTCATGACCTGGAAACAAATGTATAAAATTAATTTAAAAAAAAATTCAGTGTGATGCCCAAATTACTGCACAAAAGAACTGTTGAACAACTGCTTTGCCCCATTTCTAGCTTGAAGGGTGTTGGAAGATGGCTCTTTATTGAAGTCAGTTTATTTGTATAGTGCTTGTAACGGACATTGTTGTAAAGCGGCTTTACAGAAAAATAGACTTTAAACATGCGCACTAATTTTATCCCTAATGAATAAGCCTGAGGTGGTGGTGGCAAGCGAAAACTCCCTGAAGGAAAAGGTTGTTGAGGCATGGCTGTTGGAGTTTATTTAAAGTGTTGTGAAGATGTAGTGCTAAAGTATACTGTACATGTGTTGGTGAGGTAAATGAGCTTTAATTGTATTTACTGTCTTTTCTGCTTGATGTTACTTGGTGCTAATGTTAATTTGATTAGGAAATGCTTTACTGCTCAGGTGCTTTGTGCTAGAGAGGTGTTTGTTAGTGTTAATTCTCCTGATGAATGGGTCTGGCTTCTTACTGAAGATAAAATAAGCTTTAATAGTGCACTGCTGTTCTGCAGAGGATCTCAATACTTTTGCATCCTAAACATCACCCCTACCTGTGTGTATCCAGTTAGCATCATTGACGGGCGCGTGTAGCTTCGGCTCATTACAGGAGGGAGAAATAAGGTTTGTGGGGGAGATGGAACACGTTTGCTCAAGATTTTGTGCATGTACATGGATGTGAACTTTCCTGTTTTGTGATAATGTGGTTTTCCTGGTTTCAGACTACTGATGGATCATATGCAGTTAAAGGGTAAATAGGATTTGACTAAATGACTTTCTGCATACATTATCCTCTTTAGGGTTAATCTTTCCAAAAAAATTAATTGCGTTTGTCTGAATTCAACTTTATGGAACATTTTCTTAACCCCTTTTTAGGCCATTTTAAAGGCACTCCAATTCTAGTCTCTGCTCGCACAGGCAGCACCTACAGGCAAAATGGCTCATGATGACATGTTTGCAAGATGGAAGGTAAAAGTTTCTTGACCATGTTTTCCGCTCCTTTTTTGGGTTCTTTAGCAGGTAATTGCTGCCATGGAAACGCAGCTCTCGAACGGGCCGACGTGTAACACGAGCAACGGTCCGAACCAGATGAACAGCTGCTCCTCACCGGTGGAGTCGAGCGGCATGGAAGACAGCAAGACCAACCTGATTGTGAACTACCTGCCCCAGAACATGACCCAGGAGGAACTCAAGAGCCTCTTCGGCAGCATTGGAGAGATTGAGTCCTGCAAACTCGTACGAGACAAAATCACAGGTGAGGGGTTTTCAGTCTCATTTTTTTTCCTCTAGCTTTGTGTTTATCCCCTGCTTGCTGAAAGGCCCAAAAGGGGATTGTCATGGCAATGTCTGTCTGTCCTGGGAAGGGTACTCCCCTGAAATCAGCTCCTAAATTTTTGGAGGAATTTCACAAAACTTGACAGGTTTCTTTGTCGGTAATGCGCATGTTGCAATTTTGTTCAATTCCGTCACATTTTACCAGATTACTGGTTAGACCTGTGGCATAGTTGCCAGTGGGGGATAGTATGCTTTCAGAGTACTGTTACTGTAAGAAATCATTCAGGAAGGATTTTGGAGTTTAAAAAGGCAGATCAAACATTGTCCTGGCCTCAGTTGATGCCAATACCCACCTCATTATGGATTTCTTTTAAGGTTTTTTTTAATTTATTTTTTTAAACTGAAGCATGTCAGTGAAGCACTTAAGTGAAACCCTTTGACACAAACCTCTTAGACTGTTAAAGTATAAATGTCGGTTCAAAAATCATGCAGGTCCAGCAAAAAACTGGTTTTTCAATTCCAACCGTTGCAATTTGTTCCAGGATCTGATATCTTCTCAATCCACCACTCACCACTTCCAATTTTGGGGATAAAATTGACACTAATGCTCGAAATCCAATTAAAAAAAAATACTTGATTATACACACACACACACACACACACACACAGTGTTTAGGAACGTGTTCTGCTGGAAAAGAGCATGGAAGTACAGAGACCTTGGAGTTGCAGCCTGGAAGATTCTGAAGGTTGTGACCAAAAAAGTATACAATACAGGTTACATACTCTGTATATGGAATGAGGTTCTGCAAACGATATAATTGAGCATTTAAATGATATTGGCTGGTGTTGAGTGGTATATCAGATATTCTGTTCAGCTAACATGATATTGAATGAGTCAAAGATGAGTAGCTGAATGGAATACATCTGATATAAAGCCGGCCAGTATTATACATGTTCCTTTCAGGTGTTCAGTGCATCGTTATGAACCTGGTGGCTGTTTGTTTACAAATTGTCATGGTTGCTCATTAGCATGGAAGTTTTGTCTGTGATGCGTCTTGACAACTGTATTCAACGCTCATTCTCCATTGAGTAGTGATGTAATACACGTAGGCTAAGTGATGTGCTAATATTGCATGCTGTTAAACCAAATGAATGAAACCTGCTAGAAAGGAATAGAAAGGGTTTTTTTTATATATTCCATTGAAGGTGTCCTGTATGTATAATCTTGGATGTTTTAAGTCTGACAGCTAGACAGTTAACAGAATCTTATTGTGAAACTTGGATACAAATTGAGTGTAGAATTATAAAGGAGCGGTTCCATATGGATCTACAACATGGATTTGACTTTCATCCAGGATGTTTTCATCCATTTTCTCTGCATCATACCTGAGGAACTGTTCATTTGGACACATGATTTCAATGATCAAAATGAAACTTGCAGGAGACTTGTGTGTGTGTCCCAAATAAGTGTGTAATCGTGTTTGGAAGTGCCATTGATGTTTGTCTAGCCTGAATGTCTCTTCTGAAGATTTCTGTGAATTTACATTGGTTAGATTACTGGTTTGTAAGGTGCTTGTTTTTTCTTTTTAAAGTCAGTCTTTTGGGGTCTGTTTCCCAATCAGTGAGTTCCCAATTGTGTCTTGGTCACAAACGCATCAGGGGAGGAAGTTGTTACTAAAACTGGCTGTTGCTCATCAGAGCTGCTGGTTATTGTGTTGTGGACGTGGGCATGCAGTGGGCTTTGTTTCTGAGTTACGAAATGGACATCCTACATGAAAGCTGTCATTACTGTGAAGCCTCACCTCAGTCACCACTGAGTACTGCAACTTTACAAACTGTACTACACCCTGGCCATGTTCACACTGCACACAACGGTGAACGTAGGCATTTTCACTATCACTTTGTTAGGGTACTCACCGGCCACTTTAGGAACGCCCATCCACCTGAACAACAGTTTTATACAGTCCTCTAATCTGCCAATCTCTTGACAGCAGCACGATGCATAAAATCATGCAGATAACAAATCAAGAGCTTCAGTTAATGTTCACTTCAAACATCAGAATGGGGAAAAATTGTGAATGTGATCTGTGACTTTCACTGTGGCATGGGTGTTGGTGCCAGATGGACTGGTTTGAGGATTTCAGAAACTGCTGATCATCTGGGGTTTTCACACAAGTGTCTCGAGTTTACACAGAATGGCACAAAAAACAAACAACCTTGAGTGAGGAACAGTTCTGTGAGTAGAAATGCCTTGTTGAGCAGTCAGAGGGAAAATGGCCAGATTTGGTTTAAGCCTTTTTATTTATTTATTTATTTATTTATTTATTTTTTTTGGGCCTTGAAGGATATTGTAACTCATAGCAACTCTTTACAACTGTGGTGAGCAGAAAAGCATCTTGGCATGCAACAGCAGAACATGTTGGGTTCCACTCCTGCAGCTAAGAGCAGCAATCTTGGAATGAAGAACAAGTTCCTATTAAAGTGGCCAAAGAATGTAGATTAAATGAATGTAGCCTGCAATTGGTTTCAGGCTACAAAACATTTATACTGTGTACAACTTTAATATCAAATTCATGTTTTCTAAATGAAGAAAAAAGGTACAGAAATACTTTGGATTAGATTCATCTTAACTGGTTTTTATTTAATGAGTAAAAATACTCAAACAGAAAGCAGTTGCACATTTTTTCTTTTTCAAATACAAGACCTTTTTTTTTTTTTAATAACTTGGTCCTGTAAACAATTACCAAGAGTCAATACCAGAGTAAGTCAAAGCTCTCGGCATGCTTTTCTCTTCATTCCTTTGCTTTATATTCTCAGCATCCAGCATTTATGAAATGGATTATTAAATCCCCCTTTAAAAAAAAATCAGCTTGGCTAGATTGGTTGTCTTAACTAAGCAAGTTTTTCTGCTTTTCTTCCTACTCTCACCTGTTTCTGGTTGAGAGTATGCCATGCATGTTGGCTGCTGCTTTTTTTTTTTTAAACTACTTTTGTGGGGTTTTTTTGAGTGATTTTTGTCCATTTGTGGTGTAGCTCTGGACCCAGTTTTGGCATCTGTTTCCTTCAGGCCTTGGTCCACTGTGGGTGATGCCAGTGTTCCTCGTTATGGACTGCAATGAGCTCGTTGCGCTTTTTAACATCAGGGTTGTCCAGCAGTCTGCGGCTGTGCTTTTGTACTTGGCGTGGTGTTCTGAGCAATGTTGCCCGGTGGCAGCTGTGCAGGTGGTGTGGGATTTTATCTTTCGGACTGTGGTCACTATGCCTTTGGAATTGCATCCTGACCCTCTCTTGGTGGACTCCCCCCTCCTTTCTTCCTCTTAATTGTAAAGTGACCTTGGGTGTGAGAGGTACTACATAAACTGAATTTTTATTTCTTCCTCTCCTCAGCAAGCATGGTTCTGGAACTTCCCTGCTAGCAAAGCAACTTGGCTCACTCCCTTTAAAGAGCCATTCAGTTGTTTAACATTACTGACTTTATTCGAGACACTTGTTTTTTTTAATTCTGCCCCCACACACTTTGACTCAGCATGCCATGGGCTCTGCAGCTCCTTGGCTCTGAGATGAATTAAATTAAGTGCAATTAGATTCTACAGTCTTCTGCAACGGTGAACACATCGATTCTAGCTTTCTCTATTGCTATCTAATGTCAAGTTCAGATGACTGTGATGTAGAATTAATTCAGTACCTGCTTCAGAGCACAAGCTCAGTTCAAAACGGTAACAAATGGTTGCACTGAAATTAGGCTAGCAAAAGTTAAGGATACTGCACATGCAAGAAAGGACAGAATTTCATCGTGCTTAATTGTCTTCTCCTTGGTTTTATGTGTCTGCTGTTAGACATTTATCAAGAGATCAACTCATTTGTTAACTTGTTTTTAAAAACTGCTTGCCACTTTTACAGTGAAAGTGATTGTGTTTACTATAATAATCAACCTTAACATAGTAAAACCAAGTCCCTTTCTATGTAAATGGTTCTGGGAATAGGCTCCCATTTGGTGTTTATGGTTTTTTGTTACACAACCTGATACTGGATATACGTTCTCCAATACCTGATCCGTAACCCACCTTTTTGAGCCATTATCGACCTCAGTGATGCCGTGTACTGGATAACTGTAAACCTTTTTAATTCCTGCACTCTAACTTGTAATTAATGTGGCTCAGTCGGTTGTTTTAAAAGCCAAGCACTTCGACTCATTGTAGTAAAGCAGGCTTGTATGAGTGAAATTCTGCGTCATCATAGTTCAGGGATGCTGAATCAAATCTGTTACAGATAAAGCCAAAAAGTGCACTAGTGTTTTAAATGTGATGTATTTAGCTGTTAAGCTTCTAATAAGCTTTGAACAGGTTATTACAAGTGCACTCCACAAAATAAAAATAAAGGACCTGGCAAAAAAAATTAATATTGAGTAAAAGATGACGGAATATAAATTTATTTTATTTATTTAGCTTTTGCCATAGGGATGTGTGTATGTGTGTGTGTGTGTGTGTATATATATATATATATATATATATATATATATATATATATATATATATATATATATATATATATATATATAATATATATAAAAAATGTGTATGTATATCATGGCATGGGAAACCACAACAGCTTGCGCCAATTACAGTGGCCCCATTGTACCGAATCTGCATGTCGGTTGATAAGAAAATACTAAAACAATTAAAAATGGAGTACCATACTGCTAAACTGAACTTGGTTGATCAGTGATGTTTTTACACATTGTATTAACACACTGAACACTGAGGCATCCTTGTCCATTGTGCAAGCCAAGTCAGTTCATCCTCAGCGCTTACATAATGACTACTTGTATGGGGCCCCCCTTTGAAGAGGTTTGAGTTTGTAAACGATTTGGAGAAACCGTTGTTTTTGGCGAATCCAAGATGGCGTAGCAGTAATGTTGAAATGGACCTTCTTGCATCCAGGATTTTTTTTTTTTTTAAGTAACTTGTAGCTTGTCTTTTGGCAGTGTCCACCAGCTAACTGCTTTTTGCTCACAGGCTAGTGGGGTGTATGCGCAGTACCAGTAAAATGTGTACACATTCATAAGCTTTTCTGTGTTTAGATTTCCTACATTGACAGTTTTGCAGAACAATACTGAAAACATAACGTATGGAATTGTAGTCAAGTGTTTTTCTTCAAAGTAGCCACTGTTTACCTTGACGCTTTGCGCACTTGGTATCATCTTAACCAGCTTCATGAGGTAGTCACCTGGAATGCTTTTTAATTAACATGTATGCCTCACTTCAGACCTAAATGATAAACAGTAAATCGCCCTGTTCCAAACTGTAGTAATCTATATTGCGTCAAGAACTGCTCGACTAAGTAAAGAGAAAGGACATCCATTACTTTGCCATGAAGTGACGTAATGAATACACGGTGAATTGGGTGTCCAAACTTTGACTGGTACTGTGCAGATCAACCAAGAGGAGTGACCACTCATTGTGTGTGTTTTTTTTTTTTTTTTTTTTTTTTTTAAACTTAAGGTCTGTTGTACCATCTCCAGCCACATGGAGTTTTCTGATAACGCTGTGGTGATGGCACATGTCCACAAGTGTACCGAGAGGACTGAGTGACTTGCAGTTTAGAATAAGAAACTACAATCGTGTCTCTTCCCTCTCTGCTGCCCATCAGTGATGCAACTGTGGAAACCGTGAAAGTTTCTTGGTGTCCATCATAGCACCTCCTTAGACCAGAAGCCCAGCAGTGCTTCTATTCTGAGGAGCACAAAGTGCCTTTGTTCTACATGATCATGATTGGCCTCGTCCTGAGAGTTGGTACTGTGTGTATTTAAAAAAAAAAATCCCTTAGAGCAGGTGGTGAAATCAGCTGATCAATAAAGCTTGCCTTGTCTTGAGACACCACTGTTGTGTAAACACCCCTGCCGGTCATAGACTCTTAATGCCCCGACCAAGTCTTTGTTCCCCAGAATCCATCACTTGATTTATACTTCATCACTGTCGGTACTTCAGAAGGCAGTATTATCTTCTGGACTCCATTCTTATAGGTATTATGGCTGATTTTTATTTCTACAACGCTTGACTGTAGTTCAGGTTCTGTACACTGTTGTGATTTATGGCTCCTCAGTTTGAACACAGTTACCATTGCACTTTTTGGCTTTGTAGTCCTTTGTGCCTTGTTCCTGTGTTTGAACATTGTCCTGGAGAATTTGCTTTTTTCCTTCTGCTCCAGGTATCTTTCTGGCTCCAATGACAAAGATCTACTTGTGTACCTTTATTTAGCCCTGACCTCTGTCACTGCAGAGATGGAATCTTTCATTTCTCTCCTTCCCTCCTAGCTCAGCTCCTTGGTTTCCTCGTTAAAGCACACTTCTGTTAGATCTCCTGCAGTAGCACACTAAACGGGGAGCCAATTATAGCGAAAGCAGATGCTTAGAGCCACACTCTTGGGGACGAATGAATATTCCACCAGTCTAATTGGCACTTTGCTGGTTGGTTTTGGTGAGTGAAAGATGCATATTTATCCCCTCCCCCAAAACGGACCTCATGTGCCCCCCCCCCCCAAGCTATGGGGAAGACGCTATGGTGGTAAATTCATCTTGTTGGCTATCAAAGGACATTTGCAATTTTTGATGATGTTGCGATTTGTTAAATGACATGCAGGATCAGTCCTTTTATTTCAATTAAAGCCTCTAGCAGCATTGAATAATAAGAGGCCCAAACTTGTTCCAGCATGACTGTGCCCCTGTGCACAAAGCAAGCTCCATGAAGACATGGCTTGCAAAGGTTGGACTGGAAGAACTGTCCTCAACTCAACCTCACTGAACACCTTTGGGATGAGCTGGAACACTGACTGCACTCCGGAGGGCCTCACAATCGGTGCCTGACCTCACTAAACTTCTTGAGGCTGAATGAACACATTCCATAGCCACTCCAAGTTTTCCCAGAAGAGTGGGACTTGGTCAGGAATGGGATGTTTGCTCACAAGGTATGAGTGTGATGGTCAGATGTCTTCAAACTTGTGGCCTTGGTGTATCTGCTGCACGTATGCCGTGTTGGAGTATTTTGTACAGATTTCTAAAGCATGTTTGCAGAAAGTGATGTAGTTTGGGTGTGCATGCGTACTTGAATATCCAGTCTGATGTGCAAGCATTCAAATACCATCAAAACTGGTTGAGTGTGTTCTGCCTTGTGTCCAGGGGATTTTCATAGAATACGATTCTTGGATGTCCATGAAGAAAACTCCTCATTTGGAGTTAAGTGGTGCATGTTGGATTTACCAAGTCTTGGATTTAAGTGGTGATCCATGTCTGCATATTTCGATTTAAACAAAATATGCTCATGTATACACAAGTTTGTTTTTTGAGAAGCTTGGAGTATTTTTCCCTACCCTATCTTTTTTTTTTTTCTTCTGTTCAGTTGTCTTGCAGTGATGCACGTTCAGGATGGTTGAGCTTTGGGGATCCCAAAAACCCACCCTCTCTACCCAGAGTAGGATTTTCTCTGTTGCTCTTTTTGCTGCAGGGTTTTTTTTTTTGGATTCGACGGTATGATTTGGCACAGCATCCTCTCTGCAAACTCGCTGTCTGTGCTGATCATTAGAAGGTTTCGCTGTAGCGGAGGAGGCTGAGCTGAACCTGACCAGCAGCTCCATCTTGGCTGTGGAAATTGCATTGCTACCATGTGGTGGAAGGGAGTGGGTGTTGAGCTTTATTTTTGTTTTTATTTATTTATTATTTCCCAGGCAGATTTGAGATTGAAATTATTCACGAGAACAGAGATCTTCATTGCTCAGCCTGATGAGTCATAGCAGCAGTCTGATTTTATCCCCCTCCCCAGTGTCTGTTAAAATAAAACCGTCCATCATATCAGGCCAGAGGAGAAACTTTGCCATTTTGCCAAGTTGCTTCAATCCAGTGAGAAGGATGAAGAGACTGCTTCTTTGTGATGAATTTTAATAACCCGATGGCTGATTTGCATGTTTGTTTACAGTATCAGGATATTGCATTTGAGGTGTTTCAGCCCCTCATGATTGCTAAAAATGAACCTAAAGGCTGTTTCACTTTCTTTTCAATGGATGGATCACATTATTCATACCAAAGGGAATTACAGTAGCAGTGTGAGAAATGTAACCACCTCTTAAGGCAGGAGTTGCTGTAATCAGCAACCACTAGCTACATGATGCCATCTTGCACAGTCACACACACCATGAAAGAATTTCTTGGTTATGAGGTAAATTGAAGTGACTCGCAGGTAACCAGTTTGGAGCAAAAACATCTGGTCGAGTTTGGACAGTGGTAGCTCAGTGGTTAAGGCTTTTGATCGGAAGGATCAAATCCTAGCATCACTGCTGCTCCAGTTGTTAGTGACGTAGAAGTACAAGGCATGAGGTAAGACATTTTACATTTGTAAATTGCTTTGGATGAGGGCACCTGCCAGCGACAGGTTTGTCACAATGCCAGCAGTTTGTAATCGTTCTAATGGGAAAGAATATTGGCATCTTGTACCACTGCTGCCAAATCCATGGTTCTGATTTAATGTTTATAAATATGAAGGTGACCTATATGAAATCTTGTGCTGATTTGGTTGAGAGACTTGGATTAACTGCTTATTAACTGGGTGCAACGTCTTTATGGGAAAATGAAACGGGTCCATGGAAAAAGACCGAAGTCTGTTTTCCTGTAAAGACAGCAGGTGAGGTTAAGGAGTTTATTATATGGCTTTTAGTTCTAGGATTAAAATAGTGTCATTATGAGGTTTGACGCTGCTTTGTCATGTAATTTGTAGTAAACGGCTAGCGGCCTCAAAAGTCTAATTTGTTAGCGGTTTCTGAATGCTTTTCGTTGCTTATTTCTTAACACTTTTTTTGTATTTCTGCCTTTTTTTTATTTCCTTTTTTTTTGCGCAGCATTGAAAGCTGACGCCTTGGAAAGAAAGTTTGTAATTGCCCACAGGCATCATGGGAAAATTCTGCCTGCCAAGAAACCAGAGCGCGTCATTTTACCAGAAGTGGCTCATGCCATATACCTCTCGATAATTGCCTTGAGTGACTCAGCAAAATGGCAGCTAATCGATTGGTCACCATAAGTGAGGAAGAATTACAAATTATGAAGGATGTTCCTAAAAGCACAGAAGATGCTACGAAGTTTGGTCTAAAACTATTCAGATGAAGTGCGTTTGTGATATCGATTTTCAAAGTGTTGTGACTTGGCATAGACAAGTGAAGTCTGTGCAGCCTTCATTACATTTGCATGCCACTCTTTAACTTTTTTTTTTAATAAATGATTTGTTTTTAATCACCTGGTGTAGCAGTATTCACCTTTTGGCAAATGATTTAGAGACTGAGTTCATCACTGGCTTGTATTAATGCACTCTTATACCTTGGTCATAACCAGCCGTACGTGCTCCTACGGCCGGTCTACGTGCAAGAAACGCACGGAGGGCGTGCGTGAAATGCATGGAGGGCGTGCGTGTGACGTGCTGATTTTCGAGCCGCAGACCGGCCGCAGAGGTTCTTTGTCATGTCAAACTCTACGGGCGCTTACGTTTTTTTCAGGTTGCAAGACAAACTTGCGGCCAACGTGCGTCTTTCTCCACGAACAAAAAAAAAAAAACGCAGTGATTTGGGGAAACGCTAAAAATCGCACAGCCAAAAAATCTTGTGTCCGGTTGTGACCTAGGCTTTACTAAGGTCACTGTTTCTATAGTAACAACATGCACAAGGACTTTTACAGCTGATGCTCAAGTTGTCAGGATAAATTTAGCTTTTATGGAAGGAGTCTCCAGTGTCAGCCCTTTACTATTCTGTACAGAGGTAAAACCTGGAGACACTGATCTTCAGAATCGGAGGGCTTTGCAGCTTCTCATTGGGGGGGAATTGAGACTAGTGAGGGAGCAGTTGTTTCCATCTACTGTAATTAGAAATGGATTAAATGTTTAACTTGTTTAAACGAAACAATTGATTAACTTTCCTTGTCACAGCATGCACTGAAGTGAGTTACTGCTCACATCTCAGTATGATGTGTAGTAATGTCATGCAGTGGAAACCAGGTAATCCGACATCTAAAGACTGCTAGGTCTGCCCCCCCCCAAAAGGCGACTTTTTTTGATGTGCAAGCTAAATTTCATGATGTACCACATGATCTGCACACCAATAGTGTGAGTGCAGTGATGTGTATCAGCATGGGAAGTCATTTCAGGCTCAGAGCAGAAGAAATTGGCATTGCTGTGTTTTAGATCTGGATATTTCTCACTGAGAAATGAGCTGACAATCCAGAGACTTTCTGAATGAAATTCTATGCGTTTGGAGTTTGTGCGCTTGTAGCAATGCTGAAAAATTCAGTTATTTTGGAGCTACTAACTGTAAATAGTCTTGATTTTAAAAGCTTGGCTATTTAATGATATAAAAGTAATATCAAACCCACTTGTTTTATTCCAGGACAGAGTCTGGGCTACGGGTTTGTGAACTATGTGGATCCTAAAGATGCAGAAAAAGCCATCAACACTCTAAATGGACTGCGACTGCAAACCAAAACCATCAAGGTAAGAAGAGGAAATTGGCTTGGGAATGGACCAGGTATAAAAATGTACTATTTGAGATCAGACCTGCCAACATTCTGCATTTTAACACGAGTGTACATGGTTGAGGTTATCACTCAAATGTCTGAAGTTTTTTTTTTTTTTCTTCCCGCCAGTAAAAACATGAGCTAATCGACATGTGAATTTGGAATGATTGACGTGTGTCAACGCCTTTTTTAGAACTATAAATGGCTGTAAATTAAATATTCCCTGAAATAGTGGTGTATATAAACCAGAACTAAGACAAGTGGCAGCTTCTTCCTCCATCAGTGTCTGGTGTTTACACTCAAACTGTGTATATCCGCACGGTGTTCTCTAGCTGGGAAGTGACCTGTGAAAGGACTGTTGAAAATGTCCTGCTTTTTTTTTTTTTTTAACCCCTCACTCCCCCGTTATTCTGAGTTGGTGGATCTGTGATACGACTCTTGCAAATCACAATTTGAGATTTTCAGAGGTTGAAATTAAATGCAGCAGTGTGACTGTTTCCGATTTTCTTATCGTGCTGAAACACACGGGGGGGGGGGGGGGGGGGGGGGAATCTCCTCCTGCTCTTTTAGGAGTGCTGATGCTCAGCCTGTGACTCGTCTGCAAGCATTATGAAAAGCTGGGAAGCTAAATATGGAAGAATTTGGGACAAATGTGGTTAGAGGAGGGAAGGAAGGTATTCATCAGAGGGATAGATGAGTGAGTTATGGCAGCACACTCCCTTCATCTGCTCTCTGGAACATGGTGGAGAAAAGCAAGGGCAAGTTTGGTGGCGTTTATCGAACGCAGCTCCTGTGCATGCGGACTCCGTTCAGAGCTTTAATTAAAAGCGGACAGTTTTTATCGACGTGGCTGAGATTGCGGAGCCGAGCCAGCGTCTCGCATCTGCCAGCGTTCTAATTAAATTTAGGCAGATAAGCAGTGTGCACAGTCACCCAGGCAGGGCTGCTGGGGAGGAAGAGAGACAGGGGACGTTTAACAAAAACCAGAGCTATTTTACAGTTCTAGATATGTCCTAAAGTGCCAAGCTTATGAAGTTTACTTTTCCTACTTGTGGACTAAATGAACTGGAGAATATGGAACAGAAGCAGGATGATGTTCCAAGTTCATGTATCGCTGTTTTATTGGTGAATGAATTCGCATCACTCGGGTCATAAAGATTTTCACATTTCAGGTCTTCACACTGGTGCTGCTTTGTTGTATCACTTAATATTAAGTTGCTGCTTGCTGACAGTTTTGTGTCTAAGCAAATGGCTGAAAGATGTCCATTTCAGGCAAAGATTTTAAGAAGAAACGGTTCGGGTGCAATTTTTAAGAAACGAAGTACAGTAAATCCTGTAATGCAGTGTTTTAATTTGGACCGTGGTGTTCATATCCTACATACAAGTAGTGAACAGTGAGGTTAAGGATGCATCCAGTCAGCTAGTGATTGGGATTATGTGGCCTATATAGTGAGATGTTTGGGGTTGCCATAAAATGCTTTGTTGGATTAAGAACAACTTTATTCTGGTTTCATGCATAAAATAAAATCCTGTTTGCTGTAGCCTTGGCAGATATATAAAACTTTTTTTTGGCGGGGGGGGTGTTAAGCTGTACACTAAAGGTTGTCACACTTCAGTCATGATTCGATTCATGATAGCAGCTTCATGATTTTGCTTGTTTGATCAATGTTTTAAACAGTTTGAAAAGTTATGGCTGAAAGGACTTTTTCTGGACAATTACAAAACTCTAGTTTTGAATAAAACTAAATCAAATTGCTTCCCCCCCCCCCCCCCCCCCCCCCCCCCCCCCCCCCCACACACACACACACACACACACACACACACACACATTTCCTTGATGCATGTGGTCACACTGATGCACTGTTACACCCCTATTGGATAAGAGGAAGAAATTGTCAAAACATCTTGGACTGTTTGTACAGTTCACCGAAACCTTTTAATAAACTGTCCTGAAATTAGCAGTAAATTTTATTAAAGGATTTTTTTAAAAAACTATTAGTTGCTTGATGAATTGATAGCCCTAGATATGTGTACACTGTACAGTGACCAGTTTTGCTTTTGGGACACAATTCTAATGGTCCCTTTGTATTTAAAAAAAAAAATAAAAAATACACCGTGTCTGGTCAGTCCAGCAGCATCACAAGAAGAGTAAATGGATGTTTACAGAACTTGCTCAGCATATTCTTTAAGGCCGATGTCCTGTATGTAGAATTATTTGGATATCTCGTCCTTGCTTGTTGTGTTAAATCTAAAAATGCATTAATGCTTTGTAGTGGGAAATCCATCAGCGCTTCCTTTATCCCAGCGTTTTTGTAGCTTTGTTGACTGATCAGTCAGAGAACAAAAAAAAAAAACTGTCGCGTAAAACTTGACAGTGAATTAGTCCTCTTGTTCCTGGATCGGTTTTGCTTTAGCACTGCTAGCTGTCTAGATAATGCGTCTGAAATGAAATGGGTGAGAGATCTGTCTAGGATTATTTCCTTATTACTTGTGTGAAAAGATGTCTGCTTAAGACAAGTGTAACCTAAAGGAATGGTGTGAAATTTACACAGTGGTCTGATTGTGTAACATGGTGTGCAGTCTGGAATAACGTTTAAAAAGCGCTTCACAGGGCAAGCAGTCAGGCTTATTATTTTAGTGAAACTCCCTTCATCTTCATGGTTTAAAGAAAAGATGTGCACCATGCTGTTGTGGTTTTGCCAAAAGCAGCTTAGCATATGCTCGTTGTCGGGGCCGCTCGCGAGCCGAGGGATTTGGTCGGTGTTTTGAGCAGCAACAGCTCACAGTTTGGAGAGGTGTTGCAGTCTCCTGCGTTATAAATATCTCCATCTGTTCCAAAGCGTTCACTCTATAGACAGTGGTTGGGCGTGATTGCGTTGTTAGCTTAGAGGCTCGAGTGAGTGTGCGCTATTGTTGACCTGTCAAAGCTGTGTGTGAATTTAATGTTGTGAATAAAATCTGTTTCACAGCGCTGGTGCTTCAAAGGCTGACGAAGAAGGAAAAAAAAGGCAGTGAATGTTGGAAATAAATGGCAGTGAAGTGCGATCATGTTAATACACTTAAGTTCCAAGGTGTGTTCACATGCCACTCAAGGAAACTGGAATCCTTTAGAATGGTACAGTTATGGGAATGACTGACTGGCTGCCATGGAGTTGTGCACTAAATTCTGTTTGCTTGGAGTTAAACACTGCTGTTTTAGCAGTCATCCTTTGTGGTGGTAAGTGAAGAAATTGGTGTGGAAACCTTGGCGATACAGCGGAGGGCTTAAGTTTAATATCTTGTCATTTGGAATGTATGAATGTGTTAGACTTGATTGTTTTATTTAAGCAGTGTCAGTAAAGCACAAGTCCTGGAGTCTCCTTGTAATGAGGCCATATTAAAAAAAAAATTCTGTTTCTGGTCCACCGGCCGGGTGAGTGCTGTTTGTGCGGTTGAAAGAAAAAAAAAAAAAAATTATATATATATATATATATATATATATATATATATATATATATATATATATATATAAAAAATAAAAAAACTTTTTTTTTTTCGGGTTCGTAAATCTAAAATCGAACTTGACATTTCCGCATTCCCAGGGCTTTCCACTAAGGTTCATACTAGCCAGCCATGACAAATAAGTAGCCAGCTGGGGGGAGTGTAAACACAAACTCCTGTGCACGCAGTTCCCAGGATTAAATGTATTTTCCACAGACCATTTATTTATTCACTTTACTCAAATACAAAGTAAAATGGCAGTAAATCTTTTTCTTGCGTATTGCATCATGAGGCGTTCCTGGCTTGTAAATCTCTTAT
Source organism: Neoarius graeffei (assembly GCF_027579695.1). Taxonomy (NCBI): domain Eukaryota; kingdom Metazoa; phylum Chordata; class Actinopteri; order Siluriformes; family Ariidae; genus Neoarius; species Neoarius graeffei. The sequence goes on from NC_083571.1 coordinate 61,222,792, forward strand.
TTTCGGTGCATGACACATTCACGCAGCTGAGCATGCTATGAATTAACGACAGCGGTCTGCAGTGGTGGCTACACAATTACACACTCGGCGAACATTTCTCCATTTGTGTATGAAAATACACTCCAATGACTCAGTTTGGTTTCATTTACAACCAAGTGTCTTGATGCCAGCACGTAATTGAATGAGAGAAGACTGGTTTACCAGAGACAAAAGTGTTATCTCTGCTTCTGTCCCCTCTGACAGCCCCGACACACTACTGCCTCCACCGAGTGCACGTGCGCGCACACCGCATGTCGGGGCCGCGGATGAGTTACTGTCCCTTAATCAACGAAGTCGGCGGGGAATTTGTGGTTATTATCGGTACAAACAGCGCAAATCACAACTTGAGTGTGATTCAGTTGGACATTGTCAGTCCGTTAGATAAACCATTTAATTTTATTAAAATCGAAAATTAATATTTAGAGCCTGTGGGCTACAAAAATAGTTATTAAAGTAGCCGGCTGGACTTGCTTGTGTAGTCGGCTGTATGCCGGCAGCCGGCGCTTGTGGAAAGCCCTGTCGAATCAGCTCTGCGCATGCATGCACAAAAAAATGGCAGCCACCATGAAGGAAGGAGATCCGGAGTTTTCAAACATTTGCTTAAGTGTGAAATCGCAAAATGGTATTCTAGCGAACAACAAAATAGTAAAGATTCAGAAAAACAAATCATTCAGTGATCATTTTATTAGTGTAATTTCATCCGAACTAGGCCCAACGGTCGATTTAGAACTACAAAAAGTCCGTGTGTCGGACGTTTTAAGTACCTTTTGTAAAAGTTTTGCAAATGTTGCAGTCAGCATTTAAAATGCTAACTTAAAGTTTTTGTACAAGTTTCAGTTTATTAAACTGTCATTTTATTAAATGTCTGCTTTTGTAATAAAGTACTGAAAGAAAAAGCAAACACAGCATTGCGATTTTCTTATCCATCCATAATAAAAAATAAATAAATCCCTCCCTCCTGACTGAAATTTTTTTGCCCACCCGTTGGACAGGAAAGATTTTATTTATTTATTTATTTTTAAGGATGGCCTGAGGTCAATTCAGCTGTGTTGCTGCACAGTGGAATGCATTCATGCTTCGATCAGATTTAGGGTGTGGTCATGAAATCAGTGATTGATCCTGTAATGCACTTTGTGGTCTCGTGTGAATGTCCTCAGTGGACATGACTGTTTGTTCATGTACCCTGCAGTGGTATCCATCTACACAATCACCAAAAGTTTGGACACCTGACCACCCTTCTCCAAACCGTCACAAATGATAACCCTGACATGATTGAATCGGACAATGATTGGTGTCGCTTTGTAGCTACTATTTTATGAAATGCACATCTGCCATAATGGATGTTGTGCTAGATGAACTTGTTTGCTAGCATTTTACCATGAACTTGATGTTTGTAAAGTAGCTAGCTCAAGCTTTCAGTTGTAGCCATTTTGGGTTTTTTTGAGCTTGCTGTGGTTTTTCTGGTTGCTTGCATTTACTATTCAGGTCGATGTAGTAACAAGTTTTAGTAATGGATAGAGACTGAAAATAAGTAATGCAATGGGAAAATGTCACCTGTTCCTGATTCACATGCGTGTTTTTAAATGGTGAAACTGAACGTCTGTAGGCTTGCTTGTGTGGATATTAATCAGTGCTCTTCAAAACTGGATTGTGATCTCTTCCAAATCTTATTGTGAAGGGGTTCACATCACCTCCACAGTGAATAGTTGGTGTGAGAGCTGAGAGATTTGGGACATGCCCACCGTAGCATGATTTGTGTTCTACAAAAGAAATGGCATTAAAATGGCTGACCACCCACCCCAACACACAAATCTGCATTGTAAAGTTATTCAGCCGTGTGTAACCTGTGTTGTGCCGTCAGGTGTCCTACGCCCGTCCGAGTTCGGCCTCCATCCGAGACGCTAACCTGTATGTGAGTGGTTTGCCCAAAACCATGACCCAGAAGGAGCTGGAGCAGCTTTTCTCCCAGTATGGTCGCATCATCACCTCTCGAATCCTCGTCGACCAGGTCACAGGTGAGTGAATTGCATCACCGTTCCAAAGGACCCAGAGCTACAAGACGAACCTGGTCCATTTTTCCAACAAGACTGTCTTGTTAACGTCTCCGCACAACACCAGAGCTGCTGGAGGACATTACAGGTGCTGCTCCTTAGTCTCTAGAAATGAGGGTTTTTTTTTTCCCCTTTCCCAGTCCCCCTTGGTCATAAATATGCATGAACGGATGAAATGTGAAATGGATTTTGGAGCAGAGAAAGGCAGTGTGTAATGAAATCTGCCTCTCTTGGTCTCTCCCCCTTTCCCACCATCTTCCCCACAGGTGCTGCTTCAGTGCCCGTTTCACAGCAAGCTTTAAAATGAATTTACAGTCAGACTGATTCTCCATTTCCAAAGCGCCAAGTCTTTTGCTTGTGCAGGCTCATTGTTTTCTTGCTTTCTCTCACTTCCTGTGTAAGATTGGGTGTGTGCGCGCTTTCACTTTGATCTGTGTGAAGATCAACAGTGTCCATTTAAAGGACTTTTTTTTTTTTAAAAGAGAACAGGAGTGAACAAAAGTTAGAGAAACCACATTTTACAAAACAGCAGGGAGATGGTGGAAGGAAGGGTGGCAAAAAGACATGGCATCTACAGTTTAGCTGTAGCATTATGAATAAAGTTCAGTGGTAAAATCTGCCTGTTTTCTTGTCAGCAACAATCATGAAATGGTGTAGTAGAAGTGTGATTGGTGGATGGAGCTGAAAGAGAAGTGACCTCTAAAATATTGAGGATATGCGAACATGATTGCTCTGGCATTCACTTTTTTTTTTTTTTTTTTTTTAAGCTGCTTGGTCATGTGATTGAGCTGCATTGGGTATTGAACAAAATATTTTCAAGCCAGTGAAGTCTGATCTTTCTTATTGATGGTAAATTTGTAATGCATGTTTTCTCTTGTGCGCAGGTGTCTCTCGAGGTGTGGGTTTTATCCGCTTCGATCGGCGTATCGAGGCTGAGGAGGCCATTAAGGGGCTGAATGGACAGAAGCCTCCCGGAGCCACTGAGCCCATTACAGTGAAATTCGCCAACAACCCGAGTCAGAAAACCAGCCAGGCTCTGCTTTCTCAGCTCTACCAGTCTCCAAACAGGAGATACCCAGGACCACTCGCACAGCAGGCTCAGAGATTCAGGTAACATCCGTAACAATCTGCAGGAAGTCAGGTTAAGGTGGTGGGGACAGATTTTCGGTTTAGATGGTTGTTTGATTAGGTGGTTTTCTTAGTTTCAATGTAATTCAGAGGATAAAGTTCTCATTACTTTAGTGAGGAGTAATGTAATGTGCCAGGCTGTTTGTCACTGCAACTGTGCTGCATATAACTATAATTGAGCGTATGTGCAGGTAACACGGGATGAGTCTCTGCTGAATTAGAAATTGTGCAGGTTTAATTTGAGCGTTTCAGTACATGTCTCGGATTAGAGCTAGATCAGACTTTTGTCCTTTATTATTGGATGCTTTGCTCATCTGTTTGGCAGAGTGGAAATTCAAACATCTGATCTGCACATGCAATGATGCCAGCCAGACTTTCTGAGAATGAATTAAATGTTTAGTGAGATGTCAAAGTATTTTATTTCTGTATATTGGCCTTATGGTTGTTGCATCATGTAAAGCATCCATGGATGTTGTATTCCTAACAGTAGGAGTTTCATTGTTCTGTCCTAATGGTCGTCCTTCTTTTCAGGCTGGACAACCTGCTGAACATGGCTTACGGAGTGAAAAGGTAAGTGTGTGGATTTTAGTTTGACTTGCTCAAACTGAGCAGCATGTTGCTTAATTCAGTACTTGATTACTGAACTCCAAACATGAGGCTTGACCTAAAGACTACAGTTAATATTGAGGTTTCACTGGACAGTATGGTACAGTAACAAATCAACACCTCGAACTCTCAGTAGCATTATGGAGAGCTTGTCAAGTTAACTCTGAAATGAGTAATGTGGTTTTGTTTGGGGCTGCTGTGTTAAGGAAGCATCATGTTGACCTGCTATAGCATTGAATACATGTAAAAGTTGGGCTGCCAATACTTGGCACAAATTTAAGTGTGTTGTGCAAAGGGTCCCCCCCCCCCCCCCCCCCCCCAGCAAATAGCTCCAGGGTTTGATCCTGAGCTCAGGTCAGTCATGCAGTTTCGGTGTCTGAACGGGCTTCCTCCCACTTCCCAAAAGTGTGCAGGAAGGCAGACTGTCCATGCTATGGTGTGAATAGTGCTCAGTGATGGACTGATTGAAGGAATGAATGAACCTTTTGTCACTGTTACCAGTGAAATTGACCAACCTGTCCTTACAGAGGGGGAACAAGACAGGACGACAGGGATAAAAGAAAAAGAAACAGAGTAGTAACATGAAAGATGAGGGGAAGAAAAAAGAAACACCCCCCCCCCCCCGCACTATGCTCCTATCAGGAGTACAGTGTGGGAGCATTTAAAAACCTCCACACAAGCACACAACCCAAGTACACTTTAAAACATGGGACTTGGGGAAGGAGGGGGCAATCAGGGTGGTGGGGGGGGAGGGGAGGAAGTAGAGGTAACCCAGCGCAAGCAAGCAGCTGTCCACTCCTGCAGCCATGCAAGCAGCGCTGGTCACGCACCCGCTTGTCACGCACCCGCTTGTCACACTGGGGGTGAAAAACGGCGACCGTGGAAAATTGGGGAAGGGAATGCGAAGAATGCGAGTGTCTCCCAGCAGTGACCTTCTGGGGGAAATGTTGTCCCAGCAACGGCCTTGATCGAGGCTGGTGCTGTTCAGGGAGCCGAATGTCAATAAGATGGAGATTGTTTGGTCTTTCGAACAGACGCAGTCTTTACACGTCCACACCACTCGTCCATTTCTGTTCAGTTCCATTTGGTTTCCGAAATACTTGGTCCTTGCAAAGCCGAAAGCGTCTCCAAGATGACAAGCATGTTGTGGTTCAAGTTCTATAGCCACAATCTGAGTGCCGACAGCTTTGCCCACCGCTTTAATCATATCGGGCAGCTTTGTGGGGCTTTGAACAGCGGTCACTGTCTGATTTCCTCGATATACCAGGGCAATGCCTAATCCAATCAGCAAAAGTCTGGTAATCATTGTTCCGAATAGGTAGATATCTCCAATGTCCTCCACAGACGTTCCGGCAGGACAGGTGGGTTCCCCCGAACCAAGAAACTGTCAATTTCGTTAGACCAGTTTATCAAATCCATGCTTTTTTAAGTTTAGAAATTCAATGCGGAGAGAGTCTCTCAAAAAAAAAAAGTATAGGCAGATAAGATGAAACAAAGAGCACAAGCAGGAAAAAAAAGGAGAGGAGAGCAGAGAAATGCGACCACCTTCTGTGAGAGCACGAAGAAAAAAATTACTCCAGATACTGAATCCTGGGATCCACGGATAACCTGACCAGGATGAAGCTGTATTGAAGTTGTGCCTTTTGTGGCTGGATCTCGGATGCCTCTGTCGTGAGGAAACCGCGAAGAGGAAGCCATTTTGGGATTCAGTCTAACTGGTTCATGGGTTAGAAATATAAGTGATGCCAAAAGATCACTGTGGGCAAATAAATTCCAGTGTCCTTGTGAGTTTGTGATTCCTTTTAAAGCTTGGAGAGATTAGGGTGGGAAACTTCCTTTGGCAGACTGTTGCACCAGGAAAGCCTTTCTTTGCTTTTTGTTTCAACCAGTTGTACAAGGGTACTTGGTTCCTGTACTTGGCAATAGTGAGAGATCGTGGCTGTATTGCTGTACCTCACTGAGTGGAAAGGATGTCCTCTAAAATGAATGTGGTTTTAAATTTTCATGTTTGAAGAAAAGCAAAGGCAGAAACTCCTCCAAACCTGAACTTGTTTTCCTGCACTGTGATCATAATTTAAATACAGGCGCGTCTCCAAGTGTCAGAATTCACATTGTGGTTCTACAGGAGCAAAATGTAGCTCATACTGTTCCTAAATGGAGTGTGTGTGTGGAAATGTAGTGGTAGGAACACACCTGTCAGGATGTGGCTGCTGAGAGAAGCTCAGCGGAGTGTGTGATCTAATCTGAAACCTGCTGAAATAATTCATGCCCTGCTGTTCTAGACTGCAACCACACACACGCAGTGCTGCACACTCCTTCGCTAGTTATTTATAGACTTTCTTCCCTTTTGGCAAAAGCTCCACAGAGCAAATGGGGGGAGAAAAACATTAGCATTTTAGTAGATTTCTGTCAAACTAAATACAAGTGGCTTCTCTTCATTTTCTCCAAGCTGAATTCTCAATTTTTTTTTCCAGTTCTTTGCTATTCATAAAAGTCCTGGTATCACTCTTTAAATACACGCCCGGATAAACTGAAATGGCTTCATGGCATGAATGGAGCTGAAAGTCCTGGAGCACATCCGATGCCTCATTCAGTACACCAGTGAGACAAAAAAATATGATGGAGGATGGAATATTAACATCAAGTTTGTGATGAGCTCCTCCCACTAACCTGTACACGTTGTGTTCTCTATGGGGGGAAAAATGCATTCAAAAAGGAAAACCCAATTTTCTACACACGTAGAACATTGCAATAGTAACAGTGCTGTTTTATGGCGTTTTGCGAAAACGAGTCAGGGTTTTTTGGTACTTGTTTGTGTACATACCTGCATAATTACTTGCACAAAGTACATGTAAGTACGTGTGCTTGGTAATGTGCATGCTTTGTATATTTAATGTCTTGTGGTATACTGTACATGCTTGCTTGTGTACTTGTATTGGTAATGTCTGTGCTTAATGTGTACTCTTAACCTATGTACTTGTGTATTTACTAAGGCTGTCGGTCAACTTTTTTTTACTTTTAAAAACGTGTGATTAATGCATGCACATTTTGTGCCCCCTCCGCTGTCGTTTGGGAAATCGGGACATGAGGTAGCGTGTGCCAACGGTATAGCTGGTTGGCACATGTGGCAAGAAAATGCACTTTACAAAGTGTTGTTTTTTTTTTGTTTTTTTTTAAAAAAGCATATTCTTAAAGATGTATGCTTTTGATGGTTCAGAGGGGAGAAAAGATGCATTCAGGTCCCAGTGTGTAAGGGTGTATTCAGACCAGGATAGTTCACTTGCTTTGGTCCGAACCAAATTTTTATTTTTTTTCATTTTGGTGCGGTTCGCTTTCACACTACATTTTAGTAAGCGGACCAAAATCTGTCGTCAAAGCCACGCGCCCTGAGGTCGTTCAGCTATTGGTCAGAGACGACACGCGCACAAAGCGTTAAGTTCAAAAGTAGTCATGGAGGCTTTCCATGCTGTTATTCTTTTTGTCATCAAAGCTATGTTTTTTCCAGTTTTTACTGTTTTCACAATTGTGCGATTACTATGCTGTTGTACAAGTAATTTATCAACGACGACTTCAAAGGGCAAGGCGGCTACGGAGGATAGCGCTGATGAGCGCACATCATGACAGTTCTGGCTCTTCACGCAAGACGGAGGAGGTATGTGTCGGGATATTCGCCTTATCCATCGTAATGGATGAATTTCTTTTTTGCGTCGCTAGTACTGCCACTTTTTGAAAGAATGTCCCTGATTTTAATGTAGGTCTGACGGAGTTTCTTCACTTTTAGCCGACATTGTTCTGGGGAGCGCGTGAACCCCTTCATTTTCTCACTGAATACAGCAAACACGTCGGCATTTTTGTGTGTTCTCTCCAGAAGCTCAGATATGTGGACATCTGCCCATATATCCACAAGGGTACGCGTTTCTTCCTCGGCCCACGTTTGCCCCCTACTCATTTTTTGTACTCTGTAGTCTAGCCTACCACTGGTCTGAATGATTGAACGACTGTTGTAAGGTTCCCTTGACAACCGAAACAGTGTTTGCACTTTGCGGTGGAGTGTCAAGACTCTGTTTCCCATAATGCTCGACAAACGACGGAAGCTCCCGAGGTACAAAAAAAGCAAAACTGTCGGATTAGGTCCGGTCTGCTTTCACACCTCCAAAAGGTCCGCACCAGAGTTCCTTTGGTCCGGACAGAGTCCGACCTTGCAGTTTGGTCCGGACCAGAGTTCGGTGGTTTGTATTCAGACCAACCCAAAAGGTCCGGACCAAGGGAAATTTGGTTCGTTTGGTCCGGACCAAACAACGTAGGTGTGAATACGCCTTAAGTGTGCAGGCTGCACACGAGTGAGTGAGTATTCTGCGAAATTTGAGTTCTGGGAAAGTGTTTTATAAATGCTGTTTTTGCTTACCATGGAGTTATTGCATTTTACTGGGAAACATCTTTAAGCTGTGTGGCTTGAAATGTATTTATTTAGGCTTTTGTATCTTTAAAGATGGACACAACTGTCTAGTGTCCACATGATGTGTTTTTTTTTTTTTTTTTTTTTTTTTTTTGCACATGGTTTGAGGCTGGAAGTTGAGTACAGAACTCGAGGAAAATACTATATTCACACTGTGCTGAACCCTCAGTTAACCCTACTTTACATTTTAAATGCAGTGGTGGAATGAAATGCCCACAAATTTGTGCTGTGTCCAGCCTTATCCTTCCTGACCTGGCCACATTTGCATAAAGCAAACAGACTTGTCCATGCTCCAAAAACATATCCCTTTAAGGTACATTTTAAGAATGGTGTGGTTAATCACGAGTTAACTATGGACAATGTGGTGATCACGATTAAATATTTTAATTGACAGCCCTAGTAATTACTCAATATATTCTCATCTGCTACTTACTTATTCATTTGGGTGTTTGAAGTATAATTTCCTTCCAAAGAGACAATGTTAAGGTAGAAGTCCAGCTGTTTTGTGTGCGCCTACCCATGATGTAATTTCTTCTGCAGTAGGTTTTCTCCCATGACCATTGATGGCGTCACCAGTCTGGGCATAAACATCCCTGGTCATGCAGGCACAGGCTGGTGCATCTTCGTGTACAATCTGGCTCCTGACGCAGACGAGAGCATCCTGTGGCAGATGTTCGGGCCGTTCGGCGCTGTGACAAACGTCAAGGTGATCCGCGATTTCAACACGAACAAGTGCAAAGGCTTCGGCTTCGTCACCATGACCAACTACGACGAGGCGGCCATGGCCATTGCCAGCCTCAATGGCTATCGCCTCGGAGACCGAGTGCTGCAGGTCTCGTTCAAAACTAACAAAACGCACAAAGCTTAATGAGCGTGAAACATGTTCAAACTTTCTCAGACATGTTTGCAAATCGGTGTTATGAAAACTGTTTATTGTGTTTTTTTTTTTCCCTCTTTTCGTACAATTCTCTGGTCTTTAAAAGAAATGTGATTTAATAGCATGCGTTGGGTGGCGACCGTGCCCATCATATATCTTTCCATATTTTTTCCTCTCCTTTCTTTAATTTTCTTATTTTGAGCCGTTTTCAATGTGTTTAATATTGAAAAGAAACTTTGGTAATCTTTCCATGTTTAGTTTCTCATGTTGAGTTCATTGGCTGCATAAATGTTCCTGTTAAATTGAGGAAACAAACAATAAAGACAAAAAAAATTCTTAAAGCAGTACCTTGCCAAAGAGCTACGAACCTCTTTGAAGTGGGTTTAAAAAAAGTGTCTATTTTTATAAAAAGAGAAAATTTGGAGAAACTTTTTACTGGACATGGAGCAAAATATTTTGACTTTGAGAAACTATCTTCGTACGACACCCTGTGAGATTTTCACACTACCAGACAGTTTGCAGTGGTGGTAATTTCTGGAACGATTTATTGATGAGATTGTCTTTTGAGGTCTTTGTGTTCCACAGCTTGTGTTCGGATTTGATATTTTTGAGATGCAGGCTGCCAAAACATGAAGGTTTTATTATATGCGCACGCGTACACTGTCTCACGCATGTGCGCACACGCATGTAGGATGAGGGAATCTGTAGGTTGAGCGATTTGGGTGAATCAGTTCTTCCTCAATGGTTTCCTTTGTAAAATAAAAAGGGGGGGAGAAAGGGTCTCAGTGCTGTATTTAGTATCTTGTTAAACACTTTTGTCTTGAAATGCTGACAAAGGTTTTAGCTGCTCTGAATGAGGGGGACAACGGGCCGACGATGCCTGCAAACAGAACAAAATCGACTGAGAATGAAGTGTTCGAAGGGAGAAAATCTCCTGATTTATACCTTACTGTAAATAAGTACTTTATGTTGAGGGTTTTTTGTTTGTTTTTTTGCTATGTAGGAACATTTTATTTTTTTGGCAAAGAATTTGGTTTGCTTAGTTTAGTTGAGACTGTTTGATGCATTAATACTGTATCAGATTTGTTGGTGGCTTTGTCTGTAGTCTTGCTTCTGCGAAATTCTACTTTTTTTTTTTTAAGTCTCTATAAGCATTAAATATATTTGTGGTAAAAATTGACGAGCCACAGTTTTGAACAATACTTGATTTAGTTTTTGTCTTCATGTTATACTTGATACATATTCTAACCCGTTTTAAAATTTAAACTAGGTGTAAATTGTATTTTCATGAGGGGAGCCTGACGAGGCTTTTCCGTGACCGTAGCAACACGATGGTGTTTTATTCTCCACTTAATGAAGGAAAGAGCCTTTAACAGTGCAGTTCAGACTCCCCAGATGTGTGGCAGTGTGCTATGCATTACATTTTTCTTTCTCTTTTTGGGTGTTTTTTTTTTCATTGATGAACTGTGGCTTTGTGCTGCTTGGGGACAGGGAGAGCTTTTCATGCCACATAGGGTTTTTTTTTTCTTTTTTCAGTCCCCTTCCCTTAAAGACAGCCAATGATGCTCGGAGGCAGAGACCAATCAGCTGCTAGCATTTACACAGCTTTGATAAAATTTGAAGTTGGATCCCGTTTGTGGCGTGAAAAGCCTTCGTGTCCCGTCTGTAGTCTCAGTTCTGTAGTGTGCGTTATTTATTTAAAGTTGTACAGTATAACCTTATTCATAGCGGAGTTTTGAATTTTGGGGTATATAATATAACTTTTTTTTTGAGTATTTAAAACACTGTATTACAAGATGTACATGTTCTTTTTGCTTTTTTTTTTTTTTTTTTTCTTTTGTGTTTTGAATACTTTGTATTTTTTCATGTTCGGTACATCAATAAATAAATTGAAGGGAGCTGTGATGGTTGCTCTTCACTGTGTTTTTTATTGCATTTTGTTTCCCTTTCTGTTCATTTTATTTCCTTTGGTCTTTAGCTTACACTTTTTTCCTTGCCTTTCTCACCACTTTGTTCTTGGCTTTCATGCTTTTCAGCTGTCACTTTTCTTTCTCTTTCAGTTGTCTTGTTCCTTTTCTTCCCTTTTGACTTTCACACCTTTGTCCTATTCCTTTCTGTCCTGTCCCATGCACTTCATTTTTCTTTTCCCTTTGTTTCTACTTTTTTTTTCTTTCCTAATCTGTATCTTCAGTTCCTTTGCCCTTGAGTGTTTTGGTTTGCTTTAATTGTTGGCTCCCTAAAAGTTTTATGCTTTTCAGCATTGTGTTGTGGTTTCATGAAGGGATTTGCCACTGCAGTCCTCCAGAACTCTGCCAGCGCATGGTCTGTCCATATGTCAGTCCACTTGTGTAAACAAATGACGTGTTTAACTTTTCAGAGTAATACTGCTGATCGAATTCTTTAATCCGACTGCACACTTGGCATCGCTCTGATGCAGCACCATGACGAGCACAAAGCTTCTGGAAAGTGCTGAAATGCAGTGGGATTGAGGGAGGGAGAAGTGTTGAGTGCCTCTTGTTTCATATTTAACAATACTTCAGGGTTCAGTTCAAGCAAGTTAATTAACTGCTGAGGCATGACTGCCTAGAACATTGTTTTAAGAATAGTTTGAGTACAACTTGGATGTCTTGTCTTGATTTTTACCCTCAGCTCAAGGTAATTGGCTAACTTGCCTGTTCTTGGTGACCAAAGAATGAGAGGCTAAAACTGAACACTGGCTTGGTCAGTCAAGTTTAATCTTGCAAGCCAGCTTGAGTCTGAGGTCTGTCTTCAGTAAAAGCAGCTGTGGTTGGGGCACAAGGTTGGTGTTCTAACTAACCAATCACAGACTTGTGTAAAATAAAAATTATGCATGAATTGGTTTGTAAATCTGATCCTGAAGCTCAGGGACAAACATGTGCACCAAGTATGACACTTCTAAACAGCCTTCTGAGCTGAGGTGGTTACAGTCCATGGAGCTTTTATTTTACTGTTTTACTAGAAGGTAACAGAGCGGTCAGTAAGTGTAAACAAGTTCATTTTTAGCAAGGATGGGGATTAGCGTTGGGAAGAAATGATTCAACGAAGATGCACATGTGAACTTGTATCTGTTCTTGGTTTACGTTGTTTGTTGTGCTACATGCATTTTTCACTTTATCTGGTCGCAATATTGAGATGGAGACAAGCACTGCTGATGAACTCATGGCTGTTGGTTCTGAGCAGGCTAGTGCAAAAATCACCACCCTACACTGTTTAGCAAACAGTGTGCTTTACAACTATTTCTACTCTTCAAGATTTGAAATGGTTCCTGTGTCTCACTGCAATGTGCTGACATTTACCATGTAGCCATAGTAGGGATTTTTTTTTTCCCCCCACCCTAGCTAATTCACTGAAGGGGAAAGGACATGCCTTGGTTGTTACTTTCACGTCATGTTCATATTTACATGAACTTTGAACTAGGAATTTTTTCCACTTGGTCCTTTTGAGCAAAGAGAAAACAGAAGGATGTGATTGTATTGTGGTTTCTCTAATAAAAGCACAAGGTTTTTATTTTTTTTATTTATTTATTTTTTTGCTGCTTTTGTTGTGCGTCATAGGCAGATGTATTCAGACTTGAGTTTTTGAGAATCTCTCACCCACTGCTCAAAGTACTCAAAAAAAAAAAAAAAGCACAGGTTATTGAGCTCATTGGCTCTCTTGGTGTATTTTGGATGTCCCAGTGTTGAACAGTATGTAAGGGTTGACAGGTCTTAGCCAATCTTGTGAATATTTGTTATTCCACAAAATCAAGTCGTACATGAGCTGATGGCTGATGAGGCACATAGCACAGAGTTGGCTATAAGCCATGTACAATAAGTGGAGTAACTGTTTTATTCTATCCACATTCACTGGATTTTGAGGGTTTTTTTTTTTGCGAAGTCGGTAAATAACAAACGTCTGACACAACTTCTGCTTAGGCAGACTTCGTAAAAACCTACTGATGGCTGCACGAATTGATTTTAGCAGGGGGTTGTAGAAAGTGCTGTCTTACTGTTGCCAAGGTATAGAATAGCTTTTTAAATTTAATTCTTCCTTGGACATTTCAGTGATGTAATTTTCAAACTACTTTGAGCTTTTGAGACACACTTTTAACAAGTTAATGCTTAAAGATGAATGTCAACAAACTGGCAAAATGAACAATATGTGAAATGCTAATTTTTTGAAAAATAAAAATGTTCTTGGCATAAGATACTTGTTTGTATTTTGGGGGGTTGTGTTTTCGAGTAGTATTTTTCGTCCTTGGTTGGTTCAGCAACACGCTCTGCCTTTTTTTTTTTTTTTCTTTACTCACGGTATATGAGCTAATAGCCTAGTAGTAGAGTAGCCAATTGGACCATGCGGTTGCTCATATCCAGTCAGTGTGGATAGAATAACACAAATTTCTCGTATTTTCTGTCCCAGCTGTGATCTGAGCATCCTGTGATTCTTTCCTCACAGATAATGACTATTTTCTCTCCAAGACATTTGAACAATAAGCTATCTTGCATTCCTAGTTGGAGACACCTTTTTTTTTTTTGCTTCGTTTCATTTTATGTGCAGTGTCTGACACGTACTTTAATTTTGAACAATTATACAGAGTAAGCTTTTACTCTGGGTTGTTTTTGAATCCAGACTTTTAGGACTTTCTTGTTGGCATCTTTGCATACAGCCATAATGTCTGCTTTTTAAAAAGAAACAACCCTCAAAGCATTTCTGACTGAAATGTGATACCAGTGTCTGTGTGTCTCAAATCTCCTCTTATTCTTTTATTTTAATTTCTAAGCTAATTAGCAGTCAATAAGATCAAGAAGCTACATTTTTAAATGTAGCAGTTTATTAAAGTTTTTCTTCCTGCTTGTGTCCCAGTTTTGGTGGTTAATTGCAGTGTGACGAAGCGGTGGCTGTAGCTCCTGCTGTATGAAGAAGAGCAGTGATGGGGTATTGATTTTTCTCCTTGTGTTCCACTTGAAGCTCGCAGTTGTGCTTTTGAGTATGTTCAAGAAAGTGTGTTAGTCAGGTGACTGGAGCTCATGTCCCTGCTTCTCACTTTCTGGTGGTGAAAAAATGAACAGTTGTGGTTCTTAACATTTTAAAGAGCACTGGCTTCAAGTCTGACAAGTGCACATCTGCAGTCATGCTAATCCTTGGTGCTTTTTTTTTTTTTGCAAGCAAGTGTTGCTTTTTAGTTTCAGCATACGTGACCCCCTTGTGCAGCAATGACTGCAACTAAACATTTCTGGTAACTGTTGATCAGTTCTGCACACCAGCTTTGAAGGAATTTTAGCCCATTCTGCCATATGGAACAACTTCAACTCTGGGATGTTGGTGGCTTTCCTCACATGAACTGCTTGCTTCAGGTCCTTCCACAAAATTTCGATTGGATTAAGGTCAGGACTTTGACTTGGCCATTCCAAAACATTTAACTTTAACCATTCTTTGGTAGAACGACCTGTGTGCTTCGGGTCGTTGTCTTGCTGCATGACCCCACCTTCTCTTGAGATTCAGTTCATGGACAGATGTCCTGACATTTTCCTTTGGAATCTGCTAGTATAACTCAGAATTCATTGTTCCATTAAAGATGGCAAGCCGTCCTGGCCCAGATGCAGCAAAACAGGCCCAAACCATGATACTACCACCACCATGTTTCACAGATGGGATAAGTTTCTTATGCTGGAATGCAGTGTTTTTCCTTTCTCCAAACATAATGCTTCTCGTTTAAACCAAAAAGTTCTATTTCAGCCTTATCTGTCCACAAAACATTTTTCCAGTGGTCTTCTGGCTTGTCCACATGATCTTTAGCAAACTGCAGACAAGCAGCAATGTTCTCTTTGGAGAGCAGTGGCTTTCTCCTTGCAACCCTGCCATGCACACCATTTGTTCAGTGTTCTCCTGATGTTGGACTCATGAACATTAACATTAGCCAATGTAAGAGGCCTTCAGTTGCTTCAAAGTTACCCTGGGGTCCTTTGTGACCTCGCCAACTATTACATGCCTTGCTCTTGGAGTGATCTTTGTTGGTTGACCACTCCTGGGGAGGGTAACAATGGTCTTGAATTTCCTCCATTTGTACACCATCAGTCTGACGTATGGATTGGTGGCATCCAAACTCGAGATGGCTTTGTAACCTTTTCCAGCCTGATGAGCATCAATGCTTTTTTTTTTTTTGAGGTCTTCATAATCTCCTTTGTGCCATGATGCATTTCTACAAACCTTGTGAAGATCAGACTTTGATAGATCCCTGTTCTTTAAATAAAACAGGGTGCCCACTCACACCAGACTGTCATCCCATTGATTGAAAACACCTGACTGACTAATTTCACCTTCAAATTAACTAATCCTAGAGGTTCATGTACTTTTGCCACTCAGATATGTAATTGGATCATTTTCCTCAATAAATAAATGATCAAGTATATTGTCTCATTTGTTTAACTGGGTTCTCTACTTGTGTGGAAAATCTTTCAGGCCATATTTATGTAGAAATAAAAAAAATTTGAAAGAGTTCACAAACTTTCAAGCCCCACTGTACAAGGAATAGAGGTAGTCAAAATAGGAGCTGAAATATCTGGTCCATTGGACAAAGTAATGGCTAGTGCAGAAGAGAAGTGAAGAGTGCAAGCAGGTTCGAATGGCTGGAGGAGTGTGTTTGGAGTGACTTTGCTACAGAAGGTTGCTAGCAAGAGTGAAGGGGAACGTGTACAAGACGGTAAGAGCAGTGATGTATGGTTTGGAGTCTGTGGCAATCACAAAGGCAGGAGGCTGAACTGGAGGTAGCAGAGCTGAAGATGCTGAGATTCTCACTGGGAGTGACGAAGTTGGACAAGATGAGAAATGAGTATATTAGTGGGACAGGACATGTAGGATGGCTTGGAGACCATGAGAGGTGAGATTGAGATGGCTTGGACATGTACAGAGGAGAAATCCAGGGTATATTTGGGGGGGGGGGAATAATGCTGGGGATGGAGTTGCCAGGTGGTAGGAAAACTGGAAGAGTAAAGATCAGGTCTATGGGTGTGGTGGAAGACTGTTGGTGTGACCCAAAGATATGGGGGACAGGAGGAGATGGAAGGACTTTATTCACTGTGGTGACCCCGAACAGGAACAGCCAGAAGAATTGAAACTGGACATGTTGGATTGGTTCAAAAGGGGGAAGCCATGGCCTAATGGTTGGAGAAGCAGCTTTTGGGACCAAAAGGTTGCCAGTTCAGTTCTCTAGACCAGTAGAACTGGCTGAAGTACCCTTGAGCAAGGTACCTAACCCCTTACTGCTCCCCCTACTGGTATGTTGTATGTCGCTCTGGATAAGAGCATCTGTAACAGTTTATACTGTTGTAATTCAGGTTTGTGAATGTGCTCATTGGAATTGTAATGTTTCTTTAGAAACAGCTCTTTGACAGGGATGTGATAAACCTGTTTTTAACAATGTTCTGTTAGCATCTATTCACTGCCATAGTGACGTTTTCTACAAGGTGTTTTAAGGAGTCTCCAGTGTCGGCCTTTACGTTTTATGCTGCAGGAAAGTCTTCAGGATGGACCGTATTTTCTTAAGTTCCATATTTTTTGATTAACTACAAGAGAAAATGAGGGAGTGATGGGGTTACTCGTTAGTTTATTCTTGGTGCTATAAATGACACTGAAAGTTCGGTGTTTAAACCGGAGCCATGACTGACTCTCTTTGCTGGTTTTGTTCTACAACAGCAGGTAAAGTGATGCTGCGGCAGGGCAATGTTTCTCTTTCTGCTCGGCTTTTATAGCCAACGCTATAAAAACTGCAACCAGATCCAAAATGGTGTTGCAATAAAATGCATGTGCGCACACAGCATATTAAGCTGAGACTTCACAGCTTTGCTGTTAAAACTGGTCTCTTTTTTTTTTTTTTTTTTTTCCTCTGTGTAGAAGTGATAATGTGCCTGATGAGAAGAGAGTAAAAGTTTTATTCCAAAAATGAGATTGTGATGTGCTCTCCTTTAACCATCTCAAAGCCATGAGACTTATGAATATTTAAATAATATTGGCTGGTGTTGAGTGGTATGTCAGATGTATTCCATTCAGCGAGCATGATGTTGGAGTTGAGTTCAATATCATGCTAGCTGAGAGGAGTTCATGATGTACCATGAAAAAAAGCCAGCCAATATTATGCACATTCCTTATGGGTGTTCAATGAGTCTCTTTCAAAATTTTCTCAGTCTTCCGTATTTAATGAAGCAAACCTGGCAGCCATGTTTGTTTACAAATTCAGTCACTTGCTAGTGTGGAAGTTATGTCTAGGTGATGTCATGTCTTGACAGCCATGCAATATTATAAACCATATTCAATAATCATTCTCCATTGGGGAGAGTGGCATAATACATGGAGGATAATCAATATATTGCATGCTATGAAACCCACTAGAAGGGAATAGAGTACCTGTTTATTCCATCTAAAGTGTCCTGTATGTCGAACCACTGATGTTGGTTTAATAACTAATGGTGGTTAATAATTCTCATATCAATTGTCCTCAGTGTATTCTGCCACTCTCCCCAATGGAGAATGAGCATTGAATATGGTTTGATATTGCATGGCTGTCAAGACACGACATCAGAGACATAACTTCCATGCTAGCAACCGACAATCATTTTATTGGTTTAATAACCAATATCGGTGGTTATTAGGCATACAGTACTTTTTTCAATGGAATAAAAACATGTACTCTCCTCTTCAAGCAGGTTTCATAGCATGCAATATTATAGTGATTATCTTCCATGTATTACGCCACTTTCCCCAATGAAGAATGAGCATGCAATATTGTTTTGTCAAGGCAACACATCACATCGGCGCTCGTGAAGATCCAATGACCACTTCTGCGCATGTGCACAATCATTTGTTTGTCGGCCAGGAAAGAGAGAAGTGCTAGGTTTAAGCGCTAAATAAACTGAAACTAAAGATGTGCTGAACTCTCAAAAGGCTACCAACACTTCATTAGATGTTCACACGTTTACAAGAGAAAAACATGCCAACGGACATCAAAAAACTGGAGGAGATACATCGATGTAAAACTTCTGTGCTAGTGAGTGACCATGACAATTTGTAAACAAAAATGGCTGCAAGGTTTGTCAAAAGTGGAAGGTTTGGAGAGAACTTTGAAAGAGACATGTTGTACACTCGAAAGGCTACCAAAACTTGACTGGATGTTATTCATGTGTATGTACAAGAGGAAAAACATACCAGTGGACATCGAAAAACTGGAAAAGACAGCAATAGTGGAAATATTGTCAAAGTTCTACTTGGAGGTGAGGAAAAGTGACGGGCTTTTACAAGAGGACTTCACTCAGCAAAGCCCTTTTGTTTTGAACAACTGCAATGTAACAATGAACTACCAAAAGTAACTTTGAAATGTCAACCTGTACATGGCTTGTATACAAGTTGGGTTGTTCAGGCTTTTTGGATTTGAACCTTTTTTTTTTTTTTTTAATTGTTAGAACTTTGACTTTGGATTGACAGAACATTGAATTATGCTTGATCAGAATCAGCATTCAATATCGGTACCCCCAATTCTTTTTGTAAAAGCTATAATGTTCTATTGAAGTAGTAATAACGGCTTTTTTCGTGGTATATCAGATGTATTCTATTCAGCTACTTGTCTTTGTCTCGTTCAGTAGTATGCTCACTGAATGGAATACATCTAATATACCACTTAAAGCCAGTCAATATTATTTAAGTGTTTAATACACAGCTCTAATCGGTGGAAATGTGGCATTGTTGTAGAACTCCTGACTACAATAAGATTTACGTAAGCCAGGAGTCACTTTGCCAAATACTTAATACTAACTGTACATAATTATGGTTTTATACTCTTAAAGAGGAGTATGATTTCCACAGAAGGGGGAAAAAAAAAATCTAGTACTAATTTACAATAACCAGCTACTCTTGTTTAAGTTGTGTATGCTTTGCCTTTCCTCATTACATCAAGATTAATTGTTGGGCACCAATTATAGCTCCCTCCAGTCAGTGTTAATTCAAACATGGAGCAACACTGTAATTGGCAGAACACTAGCTATGAACAGCACCATGTGAAAATATAAGCAGATTAAGGACTAAAATGACGTGCTGAAAACCTATAAAGTAAAATGGTACTGGAACATTTTCTCCTTACCTTTCAAGGTCTTAGTAGTGTTTTTTTTTTTTTTTTAACATGATTCAAGATTCTTTTTTTTTTTTAATCTCTTCAGCGAAGCTAAAAGCTAGCCCTTATAAAACACTGCTTCCATCCGTCTTCCTCTCTAACGTTCCTTGGATAACAAAATGGATCATCTCCAGCTGGAATTAACATCAAAATGAGAGTTGAGGAACTGCTGTGCTAAAATTGACAGACATGGCTTAACTCTTCAGTTCCAGACAATGTTGTTGGCATCAAGGGGCTAGCTACGTTTCGTGCTGACAAGAGCTGCGTACCAAGTGGTAAATCCCGAGGGGGTGGTTTATATATTTATATCAACAGTTGGTGTAAAAATGCTGTTTGTCTCAAGCCATTGGTCACTGGACGTTGAGCTTCTGACTGTAAACTGTAGACCAGGGGTGTTCAAATTGATCCATAAAGGGCCGTGTGGCTGCAGGTTTTCATTCCAGCCATGCAGCAGCACACCTGACTTGGCTCATTCAATCAATTGAACTGTCTTCACACAAATACTTGCAGCCACACCCACCCTTGATTAAAGGGTGGGTGTGTCAGTTGATTGAATAAACCAAATCAGGGTGCTGCTGCATGGCTGGAATGAAAACCTGCAGCCACACGGCCCTTTATGGATCAGTTTGGACACCCCTGCTGTAGACCATTCTATCTTCCCAGGGAGTTTACTTTAGTTTCCATTACTGCTGTGTATGACACAAAGGAGGCTATGAGTGTTCTCTATTGGAGCATCAGTGAGTTGCAATCTGCTCACACTGAGGGCTTTTTCATTGTGGCTGGAGATTTTAACCAAGCAAACATGACACTCCTCCCTCATTGTCACCAGCATGTGGATTGTGCAACCAGGGGAGTGAACACAGACTTAGCCTACACCAACATGAAGGATTCATTCAAAGCAGCCCCCCGCCCCCACCTTGGCTCTTCTGACCATTTATCCATTATGTTGGTCCCTGCATATAAGCCCCTGTTGATCAGAGGGAAACCTACAGTGAGGCTGGTGAGGGTGTGGGTCTGAGGGGGCTATGGAGGCACTACAGGACTGTTTTGAGTGCATGGACTGGGACATGTTCAAGGAAGCTGCCACCTATTAGCATAACATGGATGAGTATGCCATGTGTCAGCCTACATCAACAAATGCGTGGAGGATGTCAGTGACATAGAGCACCACCCAGCAGAGCATTTTTTTAACATGGTTACTGGGAGACCAAATGGTCTCCCAGTGGCCAGATTTGGTCTCCTAGTCAATGCTTCACTGGGAGACCATATTTTAAACCATGTTATGTCTCATCATTTGGTTCAATCAGTTCCAATTAATTAACCAAGTACAATGTAGGTATACATTTAACAAGGAAAACGAAGATCTATGTTATAAGATGTACACATGATCATGTTGGTTAAGAAAAACAAAACTAAAATTTGGTTACTGAGATGGCTGATGTCAGAATCCGATGTCATTTAATTTGTAACTTTGAGTGTCTTTGACATAACATTTGTGCTTGGTAATTGCTCTTGATAACTGTGTAGTCACTGTAGTGTTTGTCTGTATGGTGATTGGTGAACCATTTTGCATCACAGAATATGCCGCAGTGGTGCAGCCACATGGACTCTGGGGCCTGTGATTGTATTGCCCAGACCAGTTGGTTTCCTAGTGGAAAATCCTTAAATGCTCTGCCACCCAGGCCAACCAAAAACCCTGGATGACTTCTGAAGTATGCAAAATGCTA
This sequence comes from Neoarius graeffei, assembly GCF_027579695.1. Taxonomy (NCBI): domain Eukaryota; kingdom Metazoa; phylum Chordata; class Actinopteri; order Siluriformes; family Ariidae; genus Neoarius; species Neoarius graeffei. The sequence goes on from NC_083571.1 coordinate 61,243,832, forward strand.
AAGGCATGGAACTCAGCCTTCAAGTCTGGTGATGAGAAGGCACTGAGAACAGCAAGAGCAAACTTGAACTGTGCCATTAGATTAGCAGTGTGCTCAGTCAAATCCAGGATTTTTTCCATGACACCACCAACACCAGGGATATGTGGAAAGGCATACGGGCCATCACAAACTACAGGATAGCTTCTCCTGAGTGTGATGACACATACTTCAATGAACTCTAACAACTTTGGGAGGTTTGAGGCACTAAATGACACTCCTGCAGTGAAGGCTGTTCCCCATCAGGATGAAAAGGCACTTTGTCTTGATACAGCTAAGGTGCTGAGGACTCTGAGAAGTCAACATGCGGAAGGCCCCAGGCCCCGATAATATTCCTGGTCGGGTGCTCAGGGAATGTGCAGACCAGCTGGCTCATGTTCTAATGGACACCTCACTGGATCAAGCCAAAGTCCCATCATGTTTCAAGACTGCCACAATCATCCCAGTGCCAACCCCCCCCATCAGTGACTACCAGCCTGTTGCACTCACTCCCATTATGATGAAGTACTTTGAGAGGCTGGTAAAGAAGTACATCACCTCCAGGCTCCCTCCCACATTCGACCCCTTCCAGTTTGCCTACTGGCCAAACTGCTCCACTGAAGACGCCATCTTCTCCGCTCTTCACCTGAGCCTTGCACACCTGGAGAACAACACTCGTACAGATGCTGTTCCTGGACTTCAGTTCAGCATTTAATACTATCGTTCCACAGCATCTGGTGAACAAACTGGGTCCCCTGGGCTTCAGGCCCCCCCCCCATGCAACTGCCTGCTGGACTTCCTCACTGAAGGACCACAGTAAGTGCGGGTCGGACAGAACACTTCCAGTGTCATCCCCAACAGGTTGCTTAAAAATAACTGTTTATATACACTTGCCCTGCCACAACCCACACTAGTCCCCCCCCCCCCCCCTTTGCTGTTCTTACTCACACCATTGTTCTTGGGAGCCACCTTGTGTGCACATCAAGCTGTTCCAGGCTGAGTGATTCATCGTGCGCTGAATTTCCTCTGACAGATGTTTACAGCAGTGTTTGTCGGTAGCACCTGCTCCACATCAACATACAGCCTTTATTTGCATCCAGATGAAGTGTGAAAGTGGTAATGTGGACATGTCACACTCCTCATCCTACGTTATGTTATGTAAGGGATTAAATGGTTGTGGGTGAGTGGTTATGGGACAGTCAACAACAGTGCAGTGGGATGTGGCCCAATGGTAAGCAGTTACTGTTCCAACCCAGAAGTTGACTTTATTTTCCAGTAACAGCACAACCCAGTGTGTGTGGGTTTTTTCCTGTCTTGTAATGCAGTAATTTTATGATGCCCGTTTTTATTCATTAAAAGGTCCTTTTTGTCTGTAGTTGCACTTTTAATGTTGTGAAATGTCTGTGAAACAAGTTAGTTCTGGTTATCACTTGCGTTATAGTAGGTATAAATGTTCATTCTCTCACCAGCCTCTCTCGTGAGAGATGCAGGTTGTCTTTGAGAAACTGAAATGAATAAACACCTCACTTTCAGATCAGAGAATGAGTGTTGTGATACAAGTTTACCAAGTGGCGAGGTGCTATGTGTTGGTAATGAGCTTTACAAATAAATTAATGGCCTTTCATAGGACGTGTCCTTTATTTCTAGCTGTGAATCAGGATTGGGCAGTTATTCCTGAGATTTGATATCTATGGATTTTTAAAATGTCTTTTAACGGTTTTGAAAGCTTGACTGTTCACCTGCCGGGTCTGGTTTTCATCTAATTTGCATCTCATTATGAACACTGCATGCATGTGTGTGGGTCCTCCTCCCCCCCCCCCCCCCCCAATGGCTATCCTTAATGGCTAAAGTGTAGCGCAGTTTTTAATCATTTAATCTCTGCACACAGGGCTGCTGATTTAAGAGGGTGGGCTGATGCGCATATCGACGACTGCGTTAGTGAGGAAAAAGGGCAAAAATGCAATTTACAGACTTTACCTGCAAAATATGCATCGACTAAACTTGGTAATTGCTCGTTTGAAAAATCTTTTTTTAAAAAGTTAACGAAATAAATTGTTTTCTGGTTAGACGATACAATACTGGTCTGTTAATTGTTCTCAGAAATAAAGGAACAGCCATTTTGTCTTCAGCATTCAAACTTCAACAAAAGGAAATACTGTTAGACTTATTCTTTGGTGATTTTTAGTCAACGGACGTCGGTACATCCTTTGCCTTTCGGCTTCATTTCTCTTGCTGTACTGAAGGGGGAAAAAAGCAGCTTGGTCAAAATCAGTAGGTGCATCTCAATACCAGTGGATGCCTCAAGTCTTCTAATGGTGAAGCCATGGCCTAATGGTTAGAGAAGCAGCTTTGGGACCAAAAGGTTGGCAGTTCAAATTCCTGAACCAGCAGGAATGGCTGAAGGTGCCCTTGAGCAAGGCACCTAACTTGCAACTGCTCCTCAGGCTGCTCTGGATATGTTGTACGTCGCTCTGGATAAGAGCATCTACTAAATGCCTGTAATGTAATTCACACACCTGTGACCCAGATATCAGAACATCTTTTAAAATTGCATCAATGCTGTGTTTAGGGGCATCATGGACTTGGAAGCATCACATTCATAGATTGAGGATTCTTGCTCTTATTCTTGTGTGCATGCTTGCATGCAGTCATAGTGTACTATGTGTTTCCTCAGCCACAGAACCATAAAAATAAATTTCCTAAGACTAAAACAGCCTTTCGTAGTTCAGCAGCACGGTTACCATACAGCACGGGCGATTGCTCTAAGACACCGAAGGAGGCTCAACCTCCTCTAAAAATGACGAACATCGTGTAGGATGAATTGTGCTAGGCTTATGTTATAGCCGAGCTTATAACATTGCTATTTCAGATCCAGAATCATAGAAATATGTGCTCAACCCAACTACAGTGCGAAATCATTCCGTTATAACTTTCCCCAGTTCACCTAATGTGTGCGTGAGTTTTTCCCCCTCGTGACAGCGCAATGCAGCCCAGCCTCAGTGGATTGGGAGCTATGTGCTGGTCAATCTCAAAATGCAAGACGGTTATTGGACACATACTGCGAAAATGCCCGCCCACGGACTCCGAGCCTCACATGGGAGGGACATGGCAGTTTCCGCGAGGAGACTGGTGATTGGTGAAAGCGGCCGGATATTTTCTTTGACAGCTCGTTTCAACTATAGACAGGCAGCGGTACAGTGTTGCCAGATTGGGCGGTTTTAAGTGCATTTTGGCGGGTTTTGAACATATTTTGGGCTGGATAACGTCAGCAGTATCTGGCAACATCAGTTCAGTCCCATGCGGATTCGCGAGTGCTGTGGTGTATTGTAAGAGATCAGCTTACATTTCGATTTCATTCATTACATACGGTTTCTACCAGCTTTTTTAGTTTGTATATATTTTCATTGTAAATAGTGTTGTCAAGTTTGCTATCTTGGTTCCAGAAATTTCGTTTATTTGAGTGACTGAACTTGAGGGGGCTAGTCAGCTAGCAAGAAAGCTGCGCACGGATGCCAAGCATTGCTGATTTAATTTTGGCGAAGCCATTTGCCAGTCTTCCTTTCGAGGAAAAAATAATTAAAGAGCAGGGTAGACCAACGCCTCAAATTGACTTGGTGAAAAAGGTAGGGAATAATACTCGTTCCTTTTAGCTCTCCTGGTACGAGAAAGTGAATTGCTAACAGCAAGTGACCCACATCAACAACAGTAAATAGGCTACTTTAGTAATACGTCATGGATGGACCAAAAATATAGAATCTATTTAAAGTGTTTATGCTGAGTATATTCTATTGGAATACATGTTTTTCTGGATATGAATTAAACACAGCTACAATTTGGAAAACATTTTTAAACAAAAACACAGCCGAGGTCAATTTTTAAACATGCCACAATTTTAAAATATAAAATGTTAAAATATGCGCCCCCCCCCCCCCCCCCCCCCAACACCACCATCATGTATATTGGACAGTAGGCTAATGGGCCAAAAGAACCTGTTATTTCAGTTTGTGACCCTGCCATCAATCAGCCAGATCAGAGGCAAGAGTATGGGCAAAATTGTTTTTTTCTTTTAAAATCTGGAAATATCGTAACCGACCAGCCTCCCCTGTTTGAAAGACTACCAGCCGCCACTGCCATACAGGTACTTCAATCTGCAGAGCTCAGTGGAAGTTTTTTTTTTTTTTAAATGTCCGTTTTCAAGCTCCATGACTTTTTTTTTTTAAGTTTAACTTTGAGTCAACAAATGGCACACAATTTTATCCAAATTAACAGGATTATTAATCTTCTCAGCACCAGGGTTTGTGTCCAACACTGCATGTTAATGATGCTAATTACCTACTGGAGTGAAAATTACCCACAATGCTTCTCCAGAGTCCCAGTTTCTATTTTCCCTTTCAATGGTTCCTCACTTTCTCCATTATTTGGTTGTAATGAAAATATAATTCTAAATCAAAACCCTGTCGTGTTAACGCTCTTTCCTCAGTAGATGTGTATCAAGCGTGCTTCGTGTGAGTCCTGATTCCTGTCAGGGTTTACGATGTAATAATGAGTGGCTGTACGTTATGGCCGCCTCAAACTTGAACTGGTAAGACTGAGGAATACCAGGCTTTTCCCACACAGCAGGGTTTCTGTTAATTATATAACAGCGTATGGTGATGCGTGAAATTAAGCTACCACTGTTATCAGGTTGATAACCAATTATTACTTAGCCATTATTCTGGAGCACCCCCCCCCCCCCAAAAAAAAAAAACACGTGGGTAGATCAGTCTGAGTCTCTCACACTTATTTACTCTTTGAAGAGTATTTACACTGCCTTGTGTGTTACTGAAGCTTAAAAAAAATACACTACCATTCAAAAGTTTGGTCACTTTGAAATGTCCTTATTTTTGAAAGAAAAGCACTGTTCTTTTCAATGAAGATCACTTTAAACTAATCAGAAATGCACTCTACATTGCTAATGTGGTAAATGACTATTCTAGCTACAAATGTCTGGTTTTTGGTGCAATATCTCCATAGGTGTATAGAGGCCCATTTCCAGCAACTATCACTCCAGTGTTCTAATGGTACAATGTGTTTGCTCATTGACTACGTTTACATGCACATCCAAATCGAGCTGCTGTCAGTAATCGAGCTGAAGGTCCCAGCAGGGTGCCAGAGAAATCCAATCCTACATGCACACAATGAAATCGGGCTATTGTGTGAGGTGCATTGTGCACCCGAGCCACAGGTGGCGCAACACGCCCCATCGTGTTGGTACACTTCTGGTTGTCGTCATGAAGAAGAGCTATTCAAGAGTGTAAACAGTTATCAGTTCCGTGTTCTCCATTGCGTGTTTTTCTCCTGTCCATGAATTTTAATATATTCAACTCCTTAAGCTGAATGAGCATGAACTCTGTCTCCTCATTGCTCCAGAAGTGCACGTTTCTGCTTTCCTGTGGCAGTGGGGGCGTGGTCAAGCGCCGGTCTGTGACAGGAGGGCGGAGCCAGGGAAGGTGAGTGGCAGAATCACTTCACCTGACGGTAATTAACCAGTTTGTGTGTCTTCCCAGTAACCGCGCCCTATTTAAGGAGGCAGAGGGAGAGCAGAGGGGACAGCTCATCCCGGGACTAGAACACAGCGCGCGCGTGTGTTGTTTTTTTTTTTTTTTTTTTTTTTTTTTTTTTCTCTCAAGAATAAAAGTAGGCTGTTAAACTGAAAAGTCTGACAATAAAAAGCCTATTAGTACTAGAAGCTTTGTCCTGCCGTCCTCTGTGCTCCACCCACACTTCAGAGAGCTCTACATCGCCATTTTCTCCTTCGTTTGTTCCTCCTGACCTCTTCTGCTGCTCGCTACTACTGTTGTCATGCCGACCGAGGCTGTTGTGTTTCCCACTTGTGGTCTCGTCACTCGTCACTTCCGGAAGTAGCTTGACAACTAGCTCGATAGGGTATACATGCACAAAGTAGCTCGGCAGAAATCGCATAAACTAGGTCGTGTAGCTCGATTCCGAGAAATCAAGTTCGGTTCAATTTCAGCTGAATTAAGGTGGCATTTTGAACTTCGATTTCAGTCGAACAACGGCAGAAATTCGATTCTCTATGTGCATGTAAACGTAGTGATTGCCTCAGAAGGCTAATGGATGATTTAGAAAACCCTTGTACAATCATGTTAGCACAGCTGAAAACAGTTTAGCTCTTTAGAGAAGCTATAAAACTGACCTTCCTTTGAGCAGATTGGGTTTCTGGAGCATCACATTTGTGGGGTTGATTAAATGCTCAAAATGGCCAGAAAAATGTCTTGACCTATATTTTCTATTCATTTTACAACTTATGGTGGTAAATAAAAGTGATTTTTCATGGAAAACACAATTTGTCTGGGTGACCCCAAACTTTTGAACGGTAGTGTACCTACACTTGAACCCAACTTCAGTAGCCCTAACCTTTAACCATAGTTACTCTAAGCCTACTTTCAGTGAAGTTAACCCAAATAACACTTGGTAGTCCTGTCACAGTAACCAACTCGAGCACAATCCCTAATTACAGTAAGCCATATTCCAGTAATAATGTTAGAAACCCTTAACTCGGCCACTTTGAGCCAGCAGTCCCAACTTCAGGAACAACATGCATCCCACCATACACTGTGCGCGCTCATTCTAGTTATATTTCATACTTGTGTACACAAACTTTTTTTCTTGAAGCTATTAATGTTGGGTGAGAAGGTAAGCAAAGGAAAACATCGTGTGTTTGTGCATGCAGAGTGTTTGGCATGGATTTTGTTTACACGTGGACAGATTTTTAAAACCCTGAAGCTGTCACTGGCAAGGCTATGCTCAAGGACAAAAACTGAATTGTTTGCCAAAGGAATCCTGTTAATCCACTAAACAATATTCTTGCATTATCCTCACACTACAGGTGCAATTAAATACTCTAAGGTACTGCAAACCTTGTTTTGATTCTGTAAATCAACACGAATGAGTATCATAATGTACTCTTCTGTTGACTTTTTTCTCCTGTTTTTGCTTCACTGTTAACGTTTTAATGACGAGTTTGTGAGGTGAAGCTCAGCAAGATCAGATTAATTTTGTCTTTTTTTTTTTTTTAAAGTAAATGCAGAAGTTGGTTCTGGTTTACTAATCTGACTGGTTGTGTAGCATTCCCAGAGTGCTTATTTAATATAACTGCACTGGGATGTTAAACTGTGTGGATCACGCTTCTGTTTCATTTCTAGCAACAGTGAACTGAAATCTTGACTCTTGGTGTGTTAACATCAGTAGACATGTCAAATGAGATTTTTCATGAAAATAACTTGAAATATGAAAGCTCATCAGATGAACATAAAAGGGACATCACTGTGGGACCCAAGGAGCAGAAAACTAGCTGATGGGCTTTCAGTGAGTGTGGCTTCTTCAGGATCCATTTCCAATTTCCATTCACAGAACACAAATATGGTTAAATGGTTTGTCAATGTTACTCTATCAGTTTCTTGTTTATATCATCCATCCATCTTCTGCCACTTATCCAGGCCCAGGTTGAGCAGCCTAAGCAGAGCTGCCCAGACTTCCCTCTCCCTGGCTATCTCCACCAGCTCTTCCAGGGGAATACTGAACCATTCCCAGGCCAGCCGAGAAATGTGTAATCTCCAGCGTGTCCTGGGTCTGCCCTGGGGTCTCCTCCCAGTGGGGCATGCCCAGAGAGCCTCTCCTGGGAGATATCCAGGGGTCATCCTAACAAGGTGCCTGAACCACCTCAACTAACTCCTTTCGATGTGGAGGAGCAGCGGTTCTACTCGGAGTCTCCTGAATGACCGAGCTTCTTATCCCATCACTAAGGGAGAACCCAGCCACCCTGCGGAGAAGACTCCTTTCAACTGCTTGTAGCCGTGATCTCAGTCTTTTGGTCACTACCCATAGCTTGTGACCATAGGTGAGGGTGGGAATGTAGATGGACCAGTAAATTGAGAGCTTTGCCTTTTGGCTCAGCTTGCTCTCTACCACAACAGACCAGTTTAGCATCCGCATCACTGCTGAGGCTGCCCCCCCTGATCTGTGTCCAACTTCCACTCCCCCCCCCCCCCCCCCCCCCCCCACACACACACACACTCGTGAACAAGACCCTGAGATACTTAAAGCATGTATGCAGAGCCATGGCCTCACTTTCGTTTAGAAATGCTTTGAGACCTCAAGAATGGCACAGGAATAGTTTTAAGCTTTATCAATAAATCTAATAGTAATTTTTGATTTAAAATGATTCATGTAGGTAGCAGTCTGAGTGAGTGACCTTGATGTCCATAACGTCGCAGCAGGAAGTCTGTTGGTCTCTTCGCCATTTCCGCTATACTCAAACAGAGCTGACTGCAACTCTGATCCTCCATTTTGAGCTAATTTATCGCCATGCCATGTAGATTTGTTTTTGGCTGGTGCAGCAACATGACAGAAGCTGGATTTACATTGCATTCATGGCCCAAGAATGTTCAAACTGCAAAGATTCTCACATTTTGTGAGAAGTTCATGGGTACATTGGGCGGCTACGAAGTGGTCTCTCCTCTGTTTTGCACATTTTACTGTACGAGACCTCTGATCTGTTGAGCATTGGCTAGAAGCCTGTATTGAAAGAGGGTGCAGTATCAACAATTAAAGAAACTACAAGAAAAGGAAAATATTTGCTTATTTTAAAAGCAAAGTGAGTTCAGTTGCACCAGTTCTCCTGGAGTGAGCCAAGAGTTGTTGCTAAAACCCAGGACAGAATGGGATGGGACATACTGCTCGAGCAGTAACCTCCCTGCAGTTGTTGCTAAAACCAGTGACGTTCCGTTCCATCCTGGGTTTTAGTAATTGCCTGAGCCCAGCAGTAATGGTGGAGTACTCAGCATGGAGAAAATGAAGAAATGAGTGGACCAGTCTTGTTTCTAAACTGGATATTGCTGCTATCTCCCTTACGTGGAAGAAGTGAATGAACAGAACTAAACAAACAACTGCAAGTCAGATAGTTTCAAAAACAACCGGCCACAATATCGGCCTTCAAGAAGTAAGAACGCAGACGGGTAAGCTCCAACTGTCATTTGGATTAAAAAAACACATTTACCTGCATTTAGATTAATACATGCAACTTGTATTGTTTAAGTTACCAGTATAAGATTATTTAATTTGCTTCAGAATGTGATTCTCAGTTCATTTGATTATTTAATTAGCTTTTTACGTTTGATCAGTGAAAATGCATGCAGGTACATGTATGTTGCATAAGTTATAACACCTATCCTGTTTTAATGAGTCAACCCACAATGAAGTCAAATCAGTCTTAGTTGAGCAAGTTGGTAACTGTATTTCTTACTTTCACCATAAATTTATGACTTTGGTCTATAGCTGTAAAAGGCCTCGGCCTTAAAACCGGTTACTACGGTGACATCACGTACTCGGGGCTGGCTGGCTCAGCGGAGCAGCTTGAATACCAACTTTGCGGTCGGGTTTTTTGTTTTTTTAATTCCCCATTTATGCAGCATACAAGAGTCAAGGATAGATACTATCCACTCAAATTTATTTAAAAATAAAGGCTCTGCGTATCTCCTTTAAACTCCTCCACTTGAGGCAGCAACTTCCCCCACCCAAAGTAGGCACTCCACCCATTTCCAGCTGAGCATCACGGACTTGGAGGTGCCGATCCTCATCCCAGCTGCTTCACACTCTGCTGCAAACCATCTCAGTACCTGCTGGAGGTCAGATTGATGAAGCCAACAGGACCACATCTGCAAAAAGCAGACACATGATCCTGAGGCTGCCAAACCAGACACCCTCTGCCCCTTGGCTGCGCCTAGAAATTGTCCATACAAGTAATGAACAGAAGCAGTGACAGGGCAGCCCTGGTGAAGTTCCACATGCACTGGGAACAAGTCCAACTTGTTGCTGGCAATGCGAACCAAACTCCTGCTCTGGTCATAGAGGGATTGAATGGCCTGCAGCAGTGGGTCCTGAAGCACTCCTCACAGGACACCATGAGGGACATGGTTGTAAGCCTTCTCTAGGTCCATAAAACGTATGTAGACCAATTGGGTAAACTCCCACACACACCCTCCAGCACCCTTGCAAGCGTAAAGAGCTGGTCCCATGTTCCACAACCAGGACAAAAACTGCATTGTTCCTCCTGAATCCAAGGTTTGACTCTTGACCAGACTCTATCCAGCACCCCAGCATAGGGTTTCCCAGGATGGCTGAGAAGTGATTTTTTTTTTTCCCCCTATAGTTGGAACACACTCTCCAGTCCCCTTTTTGCAAAGGGGGACCACCACCACCACAGTCTGCCAAGCCAAAGGCACTGTTCCTAATCTCCATGTAATTTTGAAGGTGTGTCCACCAAGACAGCCCAACAACATCCAGTGCCTTCAGGAACTCTGGGTGAATCTCATCCACCCCTGGAGCCCAGCCACTGAGCTTTTTAACCACCTTGGTAATCTCAGCCCCTGTGATGGGTGTGTCCTCCCAAGCACCCTCAGACTCTGCGTTCTCCTTGGACAACGTGAAGGTGGGATTGAGGATCCTTGAAGTATTCCTTTCACCATCAGATGTCCCCAGTTGAGGTCAACAGCACTGGCTGTAAACTGTTGGGACAGAGCACTGCTTCCTCCTCCTGAGCTGCCAGAAGGTTTGCCAGAATATCCTCGATGCTGACCAAAAGTCACTTTCCATGGCTTCACCGAACTCCTCCCACACCAGAGTTTTTGCTTCAGTGACCACCAGAGCTGTATTCTGCTTAGCCTGTCGGTAGCTGTCTCTGGAGACCCACAGGCTAACCAAGCCCAATAGGACTCCTTCAGCTTGACTCCTCTCACCACAGGTATCCGCCACCAGGTTCGGGGATTACCACCACGACAGGCACCAACAACCTTGCAGCCGCAGCTCTGCACAGCTGCCTCAGCAATGGAGATATGGAACATGGTCCATTCAGGCTGTGTTCCCATCCTTCCCCAGTATGCAGTTGAAGCTCTGCTGGAGGTGGCAGTTGAAGATCCGACAGACAGGAGCCTCTGCCAAATGTTCCCAGCATATCCTCACTATACATTTGGGCCTACCAGGTCTGTCTAGCCTCCTCTCCTGCCATCTGACCCAGCTTGCCACGAGGTAATGATCAGTTGACCACTCCGCTCCTCTTGTCACCAGTGTGTCCAAGACACATAGTTGCAGATCAGACGAAATGACTGTAATCATCGATCTACAGCCTAGGGTGTCCTCGTGCCACATGCATTTATGGGACACCCTTATGGCCAAACTGTGCATGACCCAGAAGTCCAACAGAACGCCACTCGGGTTCAGATCGGGCAGGCCATTCCTCCCAGTCGCACCCCTCCAGGTCTCAGTCATTGTCCATGTGAGCATTGATGTCCCCCAGTAAAATAATGGAGTCCCCTCTCAGTGCACTGTCTAGCACCCCATTCAAGGACTTCAAGAAGGCTAGGTATTATGAACTACGATTTGTCACAAGCACAAATGAGATCGTCCCCCAACCCTAAAGCACAGGGAAACGACCACCTCATTTACTGTGGAGAACTCCAATGTTGGTACGCTGAACTGGGGGGGGCTACCAATAGCCCCACCCCTGCTTGGCGCTGCTAACCCTTGGCAACGCCATCATGGAAGAGTCCAATCCTTCTCCAGGAAATCTGGTTCCAGGGCCCAAGCTATGTGTTGAGGTGAGCCCAACTATATCTGGTTGGTACCTCTCAACCTCATGCACAAGCTCAGACTCGTTCCCCACCAGAGGTGATATTCCATGTCCCAAAAGCCAGTTTTGTTAGTTGGGGATCAATACGCCAGGGCCTCTGCCTTTTGGCTGCCACCCAAGCCATAATGCACCAGACCCTCCAGCACCTCCTGCGGGTGGTGGGTTCACAAGAGGGTGGTTCTGTGTCACTCATTCAGGCTGGGCCTGGCTCCAGGATGGGGCCCCTTTTATCCCTGATCTGGGCGAAGGCACTTGGGTCCTTGTTTTTCTTCTCATAAGGGTCTTCAGAACTGCTCTTGGTCTGACCTTTTATCTAGGACCTGTATGCCTTGGGTGACTCTACCAGGGCAAATGCTCCAGACAAGGCTCCTAGACTCACTGAGGCATTCAAACTCCTCCATGTTAAGGTGGCAATTCAAGGAGGGGATGCTTATCACTGTTGTATAAAAGCAGCATCACCCTTGTAGTTGTGGTTATATGAGATTAGCTACAGCACGAGGCCACGTACAGCCAGTTCACAGCTGTGCTGATGTTCAGTATAAGTGCTGTTATGCCCTGGCCTAGGGGAAGCCAGAATGTAGCATAAAAATTACTTCCCCTTTCCCCACTCCCAAGGATGACCAGTGCCATAGCTGATTGCAGTCCAAAACACAACTGGTTTATTTCAACATGGTTAAAATTAGCATCAGGGTGAGCATGGTCCAAAATAAGTAAATCAATCTATTTAAATCTCCACTAACTTAGCGGGATAAGACACAATGCAGGGATCTTACCCAATTCTCTAACATAAACAAAATACAACAAAAAGGGGCTTCTCACACCTACAGTCACCTGGACTGCTTTTAGGGAAATATTTACAATTCAAACACTTCAATCAGTTGACAATACAAGGCACAATCCTGTTGGGAATCAGGAGAAAGTAAAGCGCATCCATCTTCTCCAGAAAGCATTTTAAAACGGGTGTAATTAACCATGGTCCAATCAGCTGCTGCCACCTGATACTGAAAATCCTTCAAGAAAAATCACAGGAACAAATGAAAGGGATCCCCTTGAGGCAGGGAGGGAGAACAGCAACAACAAAGAAATCAATAATAGAACACATTATGATCCAGGGTCATAACAGCACTCGCTCCCTTGTCCGATGTTTCCGTTTTCTTGAGATCATATGAATATTGGATCATGTATTTTTAAATTGCATAGGACTCTCCTAACCTTAACCCCAGAGTGGGGTGATGAAAACTGCTAGGCTTTAATATTCAGGTTGTTGAAGTGTCTAATGGTCAAGTGGTAAATGTCTCTTTTTGTGAATCAATTGAATCTGATTTTCATGCTGCCTTCATGTGAAATCTGAATGAATGTAAAGGAGTTGTACATAAATGACCCTTTAGGTTGGAAGTACAATGTTGGGAGAATCCTAAAATGATTGGGATGGATAAATGGCTGACTTTAGCGAGGCGTTTGAGTGCATGTCATAATTGCAATAAACGTGGCTGCTTTTGAAGGCAGCATTAGATACAGTAAAGATGCACTTTATTCTCTGTGTAACTGCAAACTTGTGAAATGTATTTCTATTAAAATGTAATGTAAACCTTATACTTGGTGTCAAGACTTCTTCTCCCCTCCCTTGCCCTGTTTGTAAACACATGCACAGCAGCTGGTCTCTCCATAGCATCTAGAATCATGACCATGTGGTGTGTGTGAGAGAGAGACACTGTTTAGCCCTCCAACTGTGCTCATTGAGTGCTTCAGCATCTCAGCAGGAAAGATGATGAGATTCTGGCCACAGAATAAGAAAAAACTGAGAGAGAGAAAACTGATGCAATGACGAGTCATTATCCAATGAGAGTCACTGGATAACAAGCAGCATTCAGGACACTTCAGAACAAGCAGATACACACAGTAATGGCCAAAACAGCTGGGAGGCTTTGTGAAGAAAAATCAAATCTCCACTTGCTCGCCGTGTCGTCTTCATTTAGCTCTGTCTGTCCACTTTATTTTCCTCTGCTGAACCACCCAGCCTGGTGGCTCACTCTTTTCCAGGAAGTGCTGAGAAATTGAGGTTCTTTAGTCAGTGTGCCTCAGATGGATGACCTTTGACCTGCATTCATATTACAGAGGACTAAAGGCCTCTGCATGCTCTTGCGACAAGGCTTTCTCAGGTAGCTTTTTGCAGACAGTTGTAATTTATCGTTGAGCGGGGAGTAATAGGCATGTGTGATGTTATTCACCGCCACAACGCAAGGGGGCGCGAAGTCGCGAAATCGCTAGGAGTAGTTGGTGGGTGTGGTTAGTGGAGTGTTTATCCTCCGGTTACTTATGACTAGAACTGGAGTCGTATAGATGTACGTACTTCCTCGATCAACCGCTCTTCGTGCTGCTCCATCTTCGCTCGTGTTTTTAAAAATGGCAGTAGTGAAAACAAACCAAACTGGGAAAGTAGGGAAGCGGAAGTGCGTGTACAGCGGATGTAGAGTGGACCAATCAGAGCCCTCTTGTCTGCGAGGCTTCTGCGGTGGTCACAATTTTTGGGAGGTGCGCGCAGAGCGTCTGCGAAGGGGGGGCTACGCAGACGCCATCTGCGAGGACTGCGTTGTCAGCATAAATTGGCCTTAAAGGAGACCTGAATAGTTGTAGTAGGTGACAGGAAGGTTTGGGTTTATATTAATGTACCTGTTCTTGTTGTGCATTCTCATTTATGGCAGATGCTCCATATGAAGTTTTTAATAAGGAAGTGTTTAACATTTTAGGAGTATATATATATATATATATATATATATATATATATATATATATATATATAATTAATTTTTTTATCAGTGATTAAAAGAGCAAACTTTCTTTGGACATTCCACAACATTAAAAGTAATTGATTGAATGGATTTTTCAAAAATGACTTCATTTATTACCAAGTAATAAATTGTAATCATTAACAAATTGATGTGGTACGAGTGTCCCAGAGTGTGTTCTTTCTGTAACTCCATATTGTATCACATTACACCAGCCTGTCACTGATTAGGTTCCTTTTCCAGCACATCAATCCGACTTTATCCCTTATGTAATGAACAAAGCTGTATAAACGGTAACCTGTGCTGAATTGTCTGTCTCCAGCTTCTGGCCTTTTTCAGCAAATAGCAGTCAACACAAACCCACCCACATGCTACTGAGGGAGAACTTCCTCTCCTCCAGCTTGCTTCATGTGCAAATCGGAGTGTTTTTTTTTTTTTTTTGAGTGGCTCACCACTTAACCCATGTTAATCTCCACACCCTCTCCAAATTCATGTATGAAAAAGATCAATGGCTTCCTTTTTATTTTATTTTTTTTAAATACAAAGTGGGCGGCACGGTGGCGTAGTGGTTAGCGCTGTCGCCTCACAGCAAGAAGGTCCTGGGTTCGAGCCCCAGGGCCGGCGAGGGCCTTTCTGTGTGGAGTTTGCATGTTCTCCCCGTGTCCGCGTGGGTTTCCTCCGGGTGCTCCGGTTTCCCCCACTGTCCAAAGACATGCAGGTTAGGTTAACTGGTGACTCTAAATTGACCGTAGGTGTGAATGTGAGTGTGAATGGTTGTCTGTGTCTGTGTCAGCCCTGTGATGACCTGGCGACTTGTCCAGGGTGTACCCCGCCTTTCGCCCGTAGTCAGCTGGGATAGGCTCCAGCTTGCCTGCGACCCTGTAGAAGGATAAAGCGGCTAGAGATAATGAGATGAGAAATACAAAGTTTGAGTGTGAATTATTGACCCAGGTAAGGATTAGTAACATTACTGAAGCTGAAGAGGGATAAATACTCCTCCCCCCCCCCCCCCTTTTCTATACACAGCTACATGAACTGCAGATCATACTTCATATGTAAAGAATAAACCACTTGGAGGGTGAGCTGTTAGGAAAATAATCGGCCACCTGATGCAACACAGTTACGATTACCATTACTTCATGTCCTGAAACGCTTTATTCCACTTGTGCTACAGCTATTTGACACTGATTACATTGAACACGTCATGGTTTTTAGCCGTTTTATAGCATCATCTAACATTGTTGAATGTCCATGAAACAAGTTGGCTCCTTTTTATCACTTGTTAAAGCAGTTATTTAAAAATTATTCCACAAAATTGTCATACATGAGCTGATAGCTGATGAGGTGTGTAGCACCAAGTTGGCTATAAGGCATGTATGACTAGATTAAGTGGAAGAACTGTTTTGTCCACATTTGCAGGATTGAGACATTTGTCCATCCATCCATTTTCTTCCAATTATCCGGGGTCAGGTCGCGGTGGCAGCAGGCTAAGCAGAGTGTTCCAGGCATCCCTCTCCTCAGCAATGCTTTCCAGTTTCTCCTGGGGGATCCTAAGGTGCTCCCAGGTCAGATGAGATGTATAATCTGTGTTCTGGGTCTACCCCAAGGTCTCCTCCCAGTTGGACATGCCCAGAGAATCTCCAAAGGAAGGTGCCCAGGAGGCATCCTAATCAGATGCCCAAACCACCTCAGCTGACTCCTTTTGACATGGAGCAGTGGCTCTACTCAGAGATCCCTTCAGATGTCTGAGCTCCTCACCCTATCTCCAAGGGTGAGCCCACCCACCCTCTGGAGGAAGCTCATTTCAGCCGCTTGTATCCGTGATATTCTTTTGGTCGCTACCCAAAGCTCATGACCATAGGTGAGGGTTGGAACGTAGACTGACCGACTGGTAAAACCAAAACTTTGCCTTCCGGCTCTGCTCCCTCTTCACCATGATGGATCAGTACAACGCCTGCATTACTGCAGACACTGCTCCAATCTGCCTGTCCATCTCACGCTCCATTTTACCATCACTCGTGAACAAGACCCTGAGATACTTGAACTCCTTCACTTGGGGCAACAACTCACTCCCTGCCTGGAGGGAGTGCACCACTGTTTTCTGGCAGAGAACCATGGCCTCAGACCTTCATCCCAGTTGCTTCACTCAGCTGCAAACCATCCCAGTGCGTGCTGAAGGTCGTGCTCTGAAGAAGCCTACAGAACCACATCTGCAAAGAGCAGAGATGCAATTCTGAGGTTCCCAAACCAGACACTCTCCTCACTCTGGCTGTGCCTTGAGATCCCATCCATGAATATCACAAACAGGATCAGCAACAAGGGGCAGCCTTGGCAGAGTCGAACACCCACCGAAAACATGTTTGACTTTTTGTGCCAAATGTACGGATACAGCTCACACTTTGGTTGTACAAGGACCGGATGGCTCGTAGCAGTGACCC
This sequence comes from Neoarius graeffei, assembly GCF_027579695.1. Classification (NCBI taxonomy): domain Eukaryota; kingdom Metazoa; phylum Chordata; class Actinopteri; order Siluriformes; family Ariidae; genus Neoarius; species Neoarius graeffei. The sequence continues at coordinate 61,260,757 of NC_083571.1, forward strand.
TGATGGCCCATACTCCTGCAGTGCCCCCCACAAAAGCCCCCAGGGGACATGGTCATAAGCCTTTTCCAAATCTACAAAACACATGTAGACTGGCTGGTCATACCTCCATGAACAAACCATCCCCCCCCCCCCCCCCCCCCCCCCCCCAAAAAAAAAAAAAAAAAAACTGCCAGGACAGCTAGTCACCATTCCACAGCCAGGACAGAATCTGCCTTTTGAGAAATGGAGCATTTTTTTTGATTTGCAAACTTGATAAATTGTACAAAATGTCCAAAATTTCCTCTCAGGCAGATTCTTAACCAATTGATGGCTGCATGAATTGACTTAGTGTTTTTTTGGTTTGTTTGTTTTTTTTTTGTAGAAAGTGTCGTCTTGCTGTTGTGCCAAGGTGTAGAATAGGTTTAGGCATTTAATTCTTTGGGCATTTCAGTTGTGTAATTTTCAAACTACTTTGAGCTTTTGAACCAGTCTAAAAAAAAAAATCATCCAACAGTTATTAATGCTTAAAGATGAATGTAAACAGGCAAAATGATTGTAGCAATTTGTGAAATGCTATAATTCTTGAAAAAATAATGTTCTTGCCATCAAATACTACTTATTCCTTTTTTGCATTTTTATTTGGTTTCTTCAAGTACTTTTTTATTTTGGCCTCGGTTGATTCAGCAACATTGTTTCTCTACTCATGGTATATGAGCGGATTGGCTACTCTACTACTAGGCTATGAGTGCATGACTACTTCTATGCAGTGAATGTGAATAGAATAAAAACAGTTACAGTGGATATAAAGTGTATGCACCCCGTTAAAATGAGATTTTTCTGATGTAAAAAAGACCATGATTTTCAAAATTTCTCCCTTTAATGTGACCTATAACCTGTACAATTCAATTGAAAAATCTGTTGGGGGTGGAGAGCATAAAATAAATGTACAATAAGCAGTTTGCATGTGTGCGCATACCCTTAAACTATGTTGAAGCACCTTTTGATTTAATTACAGCATTCGGTCTTTTTGGGTTCACACCTGCAATCAATTAAAATGACAGATTAACCCCAAATAAAGTTCAAACATTTCCTCAGTTGCATCCTCCAGCAAAAGCCAGGGTTTGCAGAGAGCTTACAAAGCATCAAAGGGATCTCATTGTTGAAAGGTGTCAGGAGAAGGGGACAAAAATTTTTCCATGGCATTAGATATACCATGGAGCACAGTGAAGTGTCATCAAGAAGTGGTGAAAATATGGGACAACAGTGACATTACCGAGAACTGGACGTCCCTCCAAAATTGATGAAAAGACGAGATGAAAACTGGTCAGGGAGGCTGCCAAGAGGCCGACAGCAACACTGCTGCAGGAATTTCTGGCAAGTACTGGTTGTGTACATGTGACAACAATCTCCTGTATTCTCCATATGTCTGGACTATGGGGTAGGGTCACAAGACAAGCCTTTTCTTACAAAGAAAAACATCCAGGTTAAGCCTGGCTAAGTTTTGCAAAAATACAACTCTCCCAAAAGCATGTGGGGAAAATGTTATGGTCTGATGAAACCAAGGTTCAACTTTTTGGCCACAATTCCAAAAGGTACCATGTTTGGCACAAAAACACCACCATACGCATGGTGGTGGCGGCAGCATGTTTTGGGTTTTTTCTTCAGCTGGAACAGGGGCTTTTGTCAAGGTGGAGTGAATTATGAACAGTTCTAAATACCAGTCAATTTTGGCCCAAAACCTTCAGGTGTCTGCTAGAAAGCTGAAGATGAATTTCATCTTTCAGCATGACGATGACCCCAAAAAAGTTTTAGAATGGCCCAGCCAGAGCCCAGACCTGAAGAGGGCTGTGCACAAGAGATGCCTTTCCAATCAGACAGATTTGGGGCGCTTCTGCAAGGAAGAGTGGGCAAATATTGCCAAGTCTAGATGTGGCAGGCTGATAGACTCCTACCCAAAAATACTGAATGCTGTAATTTAAATCAAAAGGTGCTTCAACAAAGTAGTTTAAGGGTGTGCACACTTGTGCAACCAACTTATTGTACTCCCCCACAACAAATGTTTGTTTTTCAATTGAATTGTACGGATTATAGGTTACATTAAAGGTGGGAAAAGTTTTGAAATTATTTATCGTGGTCACACTGTAATCACCAGCCTTTTCCTCTCAAAGTTCTGTTACAAAGTGCTAACAGTGGAGACTTTTTCCATAAATATAAAAAAAAATTTCATAGCTGAGGTCATATCAATGATTCCACACTTGTGAATGTTTTATATGAATTTGTTCTGTTGTAGAAAATTAATCAACACCTTCCAACCACCTTCCAGTCTAGCATTCGAGAGTTCTGTGGTCTAAGGGAGTTCACTTTCCCCCACTAAGTGTAACTGTCATAGTCTGATATTTATCTCTTTCAGTGCTCTCAGCCAAAATTTTCACCACCTTGCCATATGTATTGAGAAATGATTTCACTTCTCCAGTTTTCAGTGAAATTGCATCATTCCAACTCATGACAGCTAAAATCTAAACTATTACCATAGTCACTGAGAGTGAGGTGTTGAGAATCAGTCCTGAAGAGAGAAATTCAAATTTCTTGTTTGTTAGCTGGGACATAAATACCAAGTCAATTTGTTTCCAACAGTACTCTCATTGCCACATAAAAGAGCATCTGTCAAAGATAATTGACCATCTGCATCCTCTCCAAACACATCCAATGTCCAGCCAAGCTCTGCTCAGCTGGTCAACATCCATCCATCCATCCCAACCCTTCATTAAACAGTTTGTAATTCTTCTAGCTCATTAAACAGCAGTGGCTTGGAGCAGAGTTTGTATTTCTACTGAATACACAAGAATTTATTTCTATTTCATTATCTGTCCATCAGTAAATAGACAGTGATCAGTGAGTCGGGGCTAATTCTGAGTACTGGAGGAAGGATTCATGGCTAGTTATGCATTGATTGTGTAATGATTATTCTTCGTGGTCTGTTTTCACCAGGCAGCAATGTGGAACCATCTATACTCGGGTCAGCCAAGATCAGATGGACCTTATAGGTTCCAAAATAACAAAAAACCCAAGGTTACCTAAAATGGTCAAAACTGTGATGTGATATGGGCTTGAACATATTGGGGTCCCATACCTAAAATTTCATGTAGCATTCTCTTTCCATTTTGAAAATGTACCTCATTTTATACATGCCCCATTCTGCTAGGTTGTTGATGTTACGGACACTGCATTAAAAGATATAACGGGATAGATCCACTTAAAACACCTCAAAAGCAAATGTTGATGGGGCAACGAACTGTTATGCCATAAAGTGCCCTGTCAAATGTTACAATTGCGTATAGTTACATATATTTGCTGGGTCTTCTAGTTATGTGACACGTTATCAGGGACCCCGATATTAGACAGAGAAACACAAAATTTCACAACACTTTATTAAAGCTCCAATTATTGGGCTCACAAAACATCATTTTATGCATAGTATCGGCTTATTATACTAGTTCCTTAATTAATTGACAGTTGGTTGTCCTTTCCATCAAAGATTACATAGCTTATATACTTGTTGAACAATGTTACACAACGTTACGGACACTACACCCATTACGGACACGTTGCAAATATATCTATTAATATAACAACTAAAGACGTATGAATATGTAACTAGAGCCCTACATGAGGCCAACAGGACCAATGCATGTCATAATCACCAAAAATGGTCAATTCTGCAGCATTCCGTTACAGCAAGACCATTACGGACGGACACTACAGAAAACAACGGAAATGACGCGCAAAATCTTTGGCATGTGAATTTTGCAAACGTATGCCCCCAGCAACAAGGTTTTTGTATCAAATCATATCACGTACTACATAAAATGTCTGTATTTAATTTAAAGTGTTTATTAAAATGCGTTAAATAAGATTTCTCAGGCCATTTTCAACTTTGCAGTGACAAAGAAAACAAATTAGGTTCAGCACCCCCCATTGACAAAACTATTGTGAAAGATTTCATTTTTATCGGAATTCCGTGATTCAGCTGTCAATTTGTTCCTCAAAAATCTGCTGATTTACTAAATGTTTGACAAATTATTGCCAAGTTTAAGCAGCAATGATGCATTCTGGGGTATTAAATCAAATGAACATGCGTTACATGGTGAAAATGTGCAATATGAAGAGTTTCTGATTAAAAAAAAAGTGAAACATGGAGTCAGTGGTGGTAAATTATGATCTGGCTTTGAAACGTCATACATTGGCAATGATAGTCTACCATTACAACATATGAAATAGTTTAATAAACATAAATAGAAGGCTGTTACATAGTGTTACATTATCTCAAACAAGTAGGTACATCTGACTGTGGCTGACCCGACTCCATCAGAGTGCCCGAGTTTGGATGACATGGCTACTACTTTCATGATAAACTACGGTAAGATTCCTGAGGGTTAGTACATATTACGGTTTCAAATTTTAATAACTTCAAGCTCACATTAGTTTGTGTAAAACATTCAGAGAAAATGTTAGTTGCTGGGAACATGTGAGCAGACTGAACTATGAAAGACTTAACTGCAGCGTGAGACTGTTAACTTTTAAGTCTTTATCAATCACATGCACATTAGAGCAGGGTGAAATTTTCTCTGCATTTATCCCATCTGGGGACATGAGCACATACCCACAGTAGTGGGCACCTGTGCTACAGCACTCGGGAAGCAGTTGGGGGGGGTTAGGTGCCTTGCTCAGGGCACTTGAGCCATTCCTGCTGGTCTGGGGAATTGAACCAATGTCCTGAAAACAGGATCATTGTGCTCAGGATTTTATGGCGAGTCGGAAATCATGGCTCAATGAGACACTGCAGCCAGACTTGGCATCACCCCTTTTTATATTATGGATCACTTCTGGGGGTTTTGCCCCCCAATATGGAAAGTTAACTTATGTCCATGAAACCACCAAAATACGGTAAGTGGGTTTTTTCCTTAATTTAATGTTTTTGTTCCTCTAAACACACCCTGCCATTGTCTTTCAAACTTGGCTCCAATACAGGTGCAATCTACTCCTGTGCCATGTTGCGAAATGCTTGCTGAAAATAGATTTAATTTTAACCAAAAAAATATATTGTTTTGATGGGTTTTGTGTGATGGACAAGTTTTCGAGGCTTTAATCTCAAGTTCAAAGCAGTGATGTGTCTCTGGTTGTTGCATGGATCTAAAAAATGGACTTGGCTAGTTTAATTGAAACCCCAACTCTACTGAGGAAAGGTGAAATAGAATTTAGCTGGTTTATTTTTTTGCTATTTTTTGGATGTTGCAGATAAGGCACAGAACTGCATGGTACTTTTCCCATGCGGGGGAAGAGTGAGTGGATTAGTTTAGCTTCACTTGCCTTTTGTGGTTGTAAATACTGGTCTTATCACTATTTAGCCTTTCATAGGCTATTGCATGGTTAAAGCAACCCTAACCCAGATTTACAGTGTCCTAACCTTAACCCTAAGCCTAAAACATTTAAAATGTCGATTAGCCCAACGGTCACGAACCAAAAAAAAAAGTGCCAGCAAATGCACTGAATGCCACCAGACTCAAACTGCAGGGGTGTAAACTGCAACTCTGCAGTCAGCTGTACCTTTTCTGCGATTGGGCATGGTTTCGGTGCCTTTAGCGGACACGCCCCCAGTGTCTCAGAACAAAGTATTGCTTATTATTTTATGATTCTGTTAAAGTTGATGGATTAATCCATAGAAAAAAGTTGCTTATGGCAGCTCTTAGTATTTTAATGTTTATACAAGTAAAAAGTGCAGAGTGCTGTTAACTTTTTGATTTTCAATATAAAACTTGGTGAAATTATTTCAATTTGTGTATCAGTACTTTTTGAACATTTTCAGTACACTTTAACAATCCCACAAAAATACTGAATTTTCTTCACTATAATTAGACTTGTGCTGTATCTGAAATCACACTTTTTCACTACTCCATACTCTCTAGGGAATTCTATATAGAGGACTATATAGTGAGCTCATTGGTAAAATGAAAACATGCTTTTGGACACTACTGTCGTGCCGTTATTTATATTACTGTCACACAAAACGTGCCAGATCAGTCTGCTGGTGGGTTTTCAAAATAAGAAACACATGCATGTTTTTGTGATAAATGCATATACTGAGCATATTTCCCACAATAATAAATACAAAGTACTGTGTCTGCTGCATCTTTCAGTTCTTTTAAATCAAGGCTGAATACTTTGCTGCTGCCTTTTATTAAATCTGAGGCTTTTGATTAATTCCTCGCTCTGCAGTGTAACTTTTATTCTTCTATTTTGTCTTATTTTAGCTTATTTTCTATTCTTACTACTTTTAATTGTACTTGAATGCATGTCCGTATGTTTCTTCCTCTGTCCATTCACCCCAATGCATAATGGTCTATATTGCTTAGTGACTATCAGTTGTACACTATTTTTCATGATGCATTGTGGGATACTTTGAGTGCACTATATAGAATGTAATAATTCAAACTATACATTTGGACAGCACTACAAAATGGCGAGCTCACTATTTAGTCCACTATATAGTAGTGTGATTTCAGCTAGTTACTTGGATGCTCCTGCGATTTGCGACGCATGAGGCAGTCATACTTGTCCAGCAGTTTCGATCCGCAGCTAGTGTGCTTGCGTCTTTCCATCCTCTACCAGCTAGTTGTAAGTTTGTCAATTGTTTGGCGCCAGTTCATTTTTGGTTATTCCTTCCAATGTTGTCCCTGGGCATTCCATTGTAGAACTTGGTAAGTCTTATTGGCAGGAGTCTAACACCATGTCCCAGCCAACTCAGTCATTGTTTACAGATGATCGTGGACACTGGCTGTTGGTTAGGCTGATTTCCTCATTTGTGATCAAGTCGCTCCATCTGATGCCCAGGATTCTTCACTATAATCCTGATAAATTTCCATACTGTTTCATCTCTAAGCCTGAGTGTAATTTTGTAGACTCTTTCCATCCATCAATGGCATAGGTAGGTTTCCATTGAAAACTAAGCATAAATGCAAATGAATGAATCTAGTCTCCATGGATGGATGAAGAAAATTACTGTTAATGTGCTATCACAGGTTTTCAAAGCTAAATTATCTTCAGTAAAGGAAGGATGGATTGGTGGTGCAAACTAGCAGTAATTATTGCAAGTGCCTGAGGCTACGTTATATTTCTCTTTTGGTGCTCCTGTGGGTGGATGGCTAGAGTATGCTAATAATGGGTTGGACAGAGCGAACAGTAATGTTTTAGCAGAAATGGAGCAACTACAGTCATGCATAAATCCTGAAGATAAAGTTTTCAAGGAGAAAAGAGTCCAAGACTGAAATTGCATGGCTATTTTTCACTCGTGTCCAAAACACAGCCATTTACGGATGGTGATTTGGAGCTGACTTTTCATTCATCCGTCCTCAAATCATCACTAAATACTCAACTGTTTTTTTTTTTTGGGGGGGGGGGGGGAATTCTTCTTCTGGTCCATCTGTCTACCATTAATCTTCATCAGTTTGAAACTGGTATTGGTGAGTAAGCTTGGTTGGCCAAGTAATGTTAGTCAAATAGCTGCTTCCTATAAAACTAGGAAGCTGCTCTTCAATGATGAAAGGGACCAGACTCTCTTGTGAAAGTCTACTTTGCAAGACTGACTAAACAGTGGTCTGGAGAACATTTTGCTGTTGATCACTGTTTGTTTGCTTTTTCATCCATCCACTCACCATTCCCTTACTCAAGTCAATGATCAGTGAGGTACAGAATAGATAATATTGATTTGGACTGCAGCATTCTGGTCAGTACTGGAGAGGATTTAGGATGGTCCACTGTCACCATCCGTCCTTAGATATTGAGTTACAAGGATTCTTGTGGGTCTACTATCAGTCATTATTTCATTTTTGGATGCTATAACTTTTTGAAAACTTGCAATAATTTTTGCTTTCTCCATCCATGCCTAAAGATGTAGATAATTCCACCTCAGGAACTTGATACTGTTGGTTTGCATTCTACCTTCCATCACTCGTGAAATTCATGTGTACATATCATTAAAGATGAAGAAAATAGGCTTGAAAATTTGATACCATGTTCTTTATCCATCCACCCATCATGAAAGATGAAAGTTTAACATCTAAAGCTTAATACTGCTTGTTTTCTTTCCCTACTGTAGCCATGCATCAATCACAAAAGGTGATTAATTATTGAGGTTTCAACACTACTGCAGGCTTGCTTTCTCTGTACATCCATGCATCCATTTATTAAAGATCACTTCATCTTGAAAAACCTGCCATATTTACTGACAGTTTAGATTCTCATTTCATTCATCCATCCTTGCAGTCATCACTAGATATCGTTTTGGTCCCAATTTTGTAATCTGAGTGAGAAGTAGATCAGTTTTCACCATCTGTCTGTCCATCCATCTCAATAACCAGATTTGATTGAGGTTATTTTACTTTCTTGGCTGAAGCACCAGATTCTTACAATTTTCTCATCCATCCATTTCTAGTACATTTTATGATTTTACATAAGATGTATGTGTGTTGAGATCAGCTTGGCAATGACTTTTTTTCTCAGGAGGGATTTTATTTTCCTCTGACTAATTCTGACCTTGAGCATGAAGCCTGAAGGACGACTATAAATATGACTGCTGTTAACACTGCCATGCTGTTGCAGTTTGCTGTCCAAGTGAAGCTGTCCTTCAACACTCATTCATCTCTCCAGCTCTCCATCTTTATCACACCATACTAAAACTTAACAATTCAGTTTATCTCATCTCATTATCTCTAGCTGCTTTATCCTTCTACAGGGTCGCAGGCAAGCTGGAGCCTATCCCAGCTGACTACAGGTGAAAGGTGGGGTACACTCGGGACAAGTCGCCAGGTCATCACAGGGCTGACACACGGACAACCATTCACACCAACGGTCAATTTAGTCACCAGTTAACCTAACCTGCATGTCTTTGGACTGTGGGGGAAACCAGAGCATCCGGAGGAAACCCACGGGGAGAACATGCAAACTCTGCACAGAAAGGCCCTCGCCGGCCACGGGGCTCGAACCCGGACCTTCTTGCTGTGAGGCGACAGCGCTAACCACTACACCACTGTGCTGCTCAATTCAGTTTATCAATAAGATAAATTGGCAACCAGGATAACAATTGCTTATTCAGGTAGAAAGATTGTCACTGTTGAGCAGATAAACAGCAAATCCTTGTAAATGCACATGAATTGAAACACAATCTGTTTGCTGTACTCACTGGCCATTTTAATAGGAACCTATCCTCGCCCTTGGGTGAGACTCAAAGTACAACTTTGTGCCAACAGTCTCTTTCCGACATCAAGGTTGGAAGATCTTCCTTGCTTATACTGGTTAGTCATGTACTATTATGTCTGGGTATGTCAGCTTCCTGCTGGTAGAGGCTTTCCATAGATCAGATACTAATTAATCCTTTGCATGGTACGTAGTAGTGTCCAGCGAATCTTGTACAATATTCAGTCAGTCATAGGCTCACCTTTTTGGGGTTTTCCTGTAAATTTGTTCGAGTTGGGTGTGACTGCCATGGGAGATTCTGTACCCTCCTCAGCAGGTTAGTATAGTAACCATCCAAATGTTTTGTGCAGTCGAGAGTTCAATATCCAGGTCTCTGATCCATAAAGAAGATTGGGCTCACCTGTTGCTTGGAAAAGGTTGATTTTTAGTTTCCTTGGCACATTTGATATCCATAGGAATACCTGTTGCTCATTTATGTAACCAATCAATCATGTGGCAGTAGCACAGTGCATAAACTTTTATGCAAGTCAAGAGCTTCAGGAAACGTTCGTGTTGAACATCAGAATGGGGGGGATGTGATCTTGCGGACATTTTAGCGTCATGGTTTGGTGCTAGAAGGGGTGGTATTTCAGAAACTGCTTATCTCGTACAAAAGTTTCTGGGGTTTACACACAATTGTGCAAGAAACATTGTCTAGCCAGTGAGCAGCAGTTCTACAGGTGAAACATTGACAGGAAGGCTATGGTAATCCAAAACTTTTTGCAACTGTAGTGAGCGGAACACACAGGTCGAACCTTGAGGCGGATGAGCAACACCAACAGAAGACGTCATTTTCCCAATCCTGTTGGCTAAGAACAGGAATCTGACCCTACAGTTAGCACAAACTCACCCAAATTGGACAGAACTTAATGTAACACTCTTGTTCCATAGATAGATTGTATAAAAATTATAGCCATTTAATAGGAGTATGACCACGTAGCTGAAATTTGTTTGCATTTTTGTTTATGGGTATGGTACGTAATTATATAAATTTGAGCTTGTTCGTATGTTGTAAGGTTAACATTATGTACTTTAGAAATGTAGAGTAGGAATAAACATCTCAAGATTATGGACTTTTTTTGGTATGATTAAGTTAGATAGGCAATGATCACTGTATGAGCGTTAATTTGTATTCTTTTCACATTCACTGTATGTGAGCAATTGCATGCTCTGATTTGCTACTCTACGACTAGGCTATCAACTCAGTATATGAGTAGAGTAGAGAAAAACAATCTCTGCGTAAGTAGAGAAAAACAAAATGGCGGCGCGTGTGGCTGAACCAACTGAGGACGAGATGAAGAACTACTCGAAAATAAACCCCCCAAAATACAAAAGTGCTATGAAATATGAAAAAAGTATTTGAACATTTCTTTTTCCAAGAATTATAGCATTTTTTCCACAAATTGCTATGGTCACTTCACCAGTTTGTTTACATTCTAAGCAGAAATGATTTTGTTGGACATTTTGTATGAAGTTTTTATTTATTGAATTTACAAAAAATAAAAATGCTCTCTCAAAATCCAGTGAATGTGGATAAAATGTTCTACTCGATCTCGTCAGCCATGGCTTATAGCTAACTCTGCTACGTGCCTCATTGGCCATCAGCTCATGTACAACTCGATTCCATGGAATAACTTAATTTTTTTTTTTTTTTGATGGTCTGTTGATTGAGATCAGTTTTTCACTATTTTTCTTCATCTTGCCATCCATCTTCTGATTACTTTAGTATTTCATCTCCATTACAATGAGGAGCTAAAAGCTTTTATAAATCCACACATCTGTCCTCATACATGGTGCCAAGTGCTTTTCCAAACGCATCTGGATTCATGTCTTGGCTCAGGATACCTCCACAGAGCATTATGATTCTGAACACACCCTGTCCAAGTGCTTCGTGTCCCTTTTATTTCATCTTTTGCCTTCAAAGAGGCAAATACACTTTCTGTATCAGTGACTGCACTCTCGCCATACGCCAGCTGCAAAATGGCTCATCAGTGGAAAAGCTGTCGCAGCCCATAATCCAACATGTCCCTTTTGTGATGGAAGAGTCCATCAGTGAGCACTATGGTCAGAAACTCGACACGCGCATCTCAGATCATTGATGCTGACTCCTCAGAACCTTCGTTTATATGAAGAAGTTATTGTGCTCCCTGCCTCGTTTCTATAGAAACCCTTTCATCTCCCACCCCCACCCCAAACTCTCATTCTCTCCACAATATATTCTGTGGATAAAAGGTACCTAAATAGTGTGTGAGATTGATGTGGATGAGAAAGAACAGCATTAATAGAAACCATGTACACAGATAAACATATAGTTCAAAATTATTAGCACCCTTCAGAAAAATTGATGCATGAACCTTCACCATTAATTTCCATGTACATAAGCGAAATGGAGTCATGACTTTAGAGACCAGGGCAAAATTTTTAGTTTTGAGTAATTCTTCAGAAGAATGCTAAGGTACATCTGGTTCTTCAGTTCCTTGGTCACATCTTTAAGTTCTATCCCTCAGTAGTTCCCATTTACTGCTTGAAGAAAAACTTCTATTGTATGTACAGAGCCATTACAAAGAAAAATGAACCAGAGGTTAGCGGTCCATCAGGTGGTCTCACTAGTACAGTACATGCCATACTAGTATTACTATAATCTATAGCTGTAGCTACCTATAATTACATATACAGTACTGGTCAAAAGTAGGCTCTCATTCATAGGTTTTTCTGTATTTTCTACATTGTAGAACAATACTGAAGAGATCAAAACCATGAAATAACGCATGGGATTATATGGTAAAGGTTTTAAAAATTTTTTTTTTAGATTCTTCAAAGTAGCCCCTGTTTACTTTGACACTTTCCGTACTATTGGCCACTGTCTTAACCAGCTTCATGAGGTAGTCACCTGCAATGCTTTTCAATTAACAGGTTTGCCTCATCAAAAGGTAATTAGTGCAATTTCTTGCCGCCTTAGTGTGTTTGACACCAAAATGGTAAATAATAAAAATAGGTACCATATGGGTACATGTGGCTACTGCTTATAAATACAATTTTCTGATACTATGTCCATACAGTAAATATAGCATTTACTATGAGGCAGTAGACACAAAAATGAAGTGTAATCCAAAAATGAATAATTTTAAAACTCACAGAAGTAAAATATACCAAGTGTCTGTACTTTTTATATTATTCTACTCTTGCAGTTTTCAAAACTGAAACCTCTGAACCGAGGCTGAAATACACACTGTCACCATGACCCAAACTCTTATTTCCCGGAAATGGCCCGGCGCTAGAGCTCAGTGGTTTCAATTTTCTTTTCAACAAGTTCCTGTCACAACACAGAAGTGCGTCACATCTACATCACAGATGGGACCACTAGCCGAAGAAGACGAGGAAAGGGGGTCAACCTGGAGTATATTTTAAAATTGGAACACACTTTCCCTCGGTACTAAGCATAAACATGTCTGAAAGTGATTTCTTTAGTCTAGTCCATTTATTTTGAATGGTGAACAGAGTTGTATACGCTCACCAGCCATTTTATTCGGAACACGTAAATAGCCCTATTCCACACCACAACTGCAGTAATCCATGCAGTATTCTATTAAGAACTGAACAACTAAGTAAAAAGAAACAAGAGACATCATTACTTTAAGACATGAAGTGACTTAATAAAAATAAAGAAAAAAACATTGGAGTCAATAGGTGTCCAAACTTTTGACTCGTACTGTGTATGTGTGCGTGTGCAACATAGGGAAACATGGCAGGTTAAAAATTTCAACTTTATTGGTACCCCAAAAGAATGTGTGTTAGATTTTGATCTGTCTGTACTGAGGGAGGTTGAATTGATTAAAGTGTGATCTAGGAACGTAGACCTTGGCTGCCTAAGAGATTCTGCCTCGTGGACCAATCCGGGAGCAGTCAGTCACTGATACAAACACAGCTGCTCTGAGATGTTTCTTAGTTTACTGTAGGACAAACATGAGTAAATATTCATATTCAGGAGTGTACTGTAGCTATGTGATTGGAGGATGGTGGTTATTTAATTGATGAAGCCAAGTTATCCATGTATAACAAAAATTAGTGATTAAGCATTACATCACTGGTTTAGACTACATTACTGCATGAAAGAGAGATGTTGTGTACCATTACATCACCCGTCAAGATCATCATCTTAGGAAAAGAAAGACATTTCTGCCCATCATGGCCTTCATTAAGTGGAGAGCAGAATGTGCAAGCAAATATAAATTTCAAGAATTGAACTCCCCAAAACAAGTAGCAATCAGAGCAGCCTGTACCAGTTTCAAGCATGCTAAACAAATCTCTATCAATATTTCAAATACTTTTTCATCAACGGAAAAAAATCTACTTTTAACTCTGTTTTATTGCAACCTAAGACCAAAGTCAGTATTGGAATTTTGTCTGAATTCTATCATCAATTTTTTTTTTTCACTCCCCTGAACAATATATTTTCTATTTCAAAATAAAATATGGGAAGCCATCTTTAAGCTTTAACTTCTACAGCCACATGAAGTGCTCAGAAGATCACCACAGAAGGACGTCCATCCATTATCTGTAGCCGCTTATCCTATACAGGGTTGCAGGCAAGCTGAAGCCTATTCCAGCTGACTATGGGTAAGAGGCAGAGTACACCCTAGACAAGTCACCAGATCATCGCAGAGACAACCAACCATTCACACCTATGGTCAATTTAGAGCCAGCAATTAGCCTAACCTGCATGTCTTTGGACTGTGGGGGAAACCGGAGCACCCGGAGGAAACCCACACAGACACGGGGAGAACATGCAAACTCCACACAGAAAGGCCCCTGTCGGCCGCTGGGCTCAAACCCAGGACCTTCTTGCGGTGAGGCAACAGTGCTAACCGCTACACTGCGCTGCCCCCACAGAAGGACAGGGTTGTTTTTTTTTCTTTCTTTATGAGGTCCTTAAAATGGTCCTTCACCATGTCCAAATGCAAATGATATTAGGGGGTTATAGATATTATCCCTCGTTGATAGACACAGATAAGAAGTCACAATTTCTGCTTAATTCACTGACTTTGTATCAAAGGCTGAACAATCAGTAGAATTCAGTTATTGAATATTGACCAAATTTGTGCTATTGTGATGTGCCCGGATGGTGGTGGTGATTCATCAGTAGAATCATAGAAAAAATTGTGTGAAATATGTTTAAAGTATTCAAATGCAAATGTTCCAAGATGCAAGGTCCTTCCATATTGTTTTTATATTCAAACTTAACAACACATCAGTCCATCAGTCATCTGTTCATTAAGTTTGCGGATGACACGACTGTGGTGGGTCTCATCAACAATGGCGATGAGACAATCTACAGGAGTGAGGTGAGCCGCTTGGCCATATGGTGCAAAGACAATTTCCGCCTGAACGTGGAGAAGACGGAGATTGTTGTGGACTTCAGGAGAGCGCACACCCAGCATGCTCCACTAACTATCGATGGTGCTGCAGTGGAGAGGGTGAGCAGCACCAAGTTTCTGGGTGTGCACATCTCTGAAGACCTGTCCTGGAGCAACAACACCGCATCATTGGCCAAAAAAGCCCAACAGCGTCTGTACTTCCTCCGCAAACTGAGGAGAGCAAGAGTCCCGGCCCCCATCATTGCACACATTCTACAGAGGCACCATCAAGAACATCCTGACCAGCTGCATCACCGTGTGGTACGGCGCCTGCACCGTGTCCTACTGCAAGTCTCTGCAGCGCATCGTGAGAGCAGCTGAGAGGATCATTGGTGTCTCTCTCCCTTCTCTAATGGCTATCTATAACTCCCGCCTCACCCACAAAGCCATCAGGATTGCAGGTGACCCCACCCACCCATCTCACAGCCTCTTCAGTCTGCTGCCGTCGGGGAGGAGACTGCGGAGTCTCCGGGCCAAAACCAGCAGGCTCAAGAACAGTTTCTTTCGCCAGGCGGTCAGGAGGCTCAACTCCCTCCCTGTCCTGTCCCTCTGCCACATGCCGCATCTGACATGTCACCCTCACAGTCCCCCCCCCCCCCCCAACACACACACACACATACATACATACATACATACATACATACATACATACACTCAGCGTTCATTAACACACTGAACTCAGGGACTGCACATTTCACTTTACCTCGCTCATTTGCACTATTCTGTACTACCTCACCTTAACAGCTATTAGTTTGTTTATACTGCTCATTTTATGTTTACCTGCTATATCTCAAGTGCCCTTGACTGTTTATTTGCTCCAGTGTGTGTGTGTATATATATATATATATATATATATATATATCATCTCATTATCTCTAGCCGCTTTATCCTGTTCTACAGGGTTGCAGGCAAGCTGGAGCCTATCCCAGCTGACTACGGGCGAAAGGCGGGGTACACCCTAGACAAGTCGCCAGGTCATCACAGGGCTGACACATAGACACAGACAACCATTCACACTCACATTTACACCTACGGTCAATTTAGAGTCACCAGTTAACCTAACCTGCATGTCTTTGGACTGTGGGGGAAACCGGAGCACCCGGAGGAAACCCACGCGGACACGGGGAGAACATGCAAACTCCACACAGAAAAGCCCTCGCCGGCCCCGGGGCTCGAACCCAGGACCTTCTTGCTGTGAGGCGACAGCGCTAACCACTACACCACCGTGCCGCCTCTATATATATATATATATATATATATATATATATATATATATAAAAAATTGAGTGTTTGTCTAGTTCTTATCTAGTGTTTATATTGTTTATTTCAGTTATTCTATTTTTATTTATTGCATTGCCTGTTTGCACCATGGGTCAGAGAGGACTGAAATTTCATCTGTGCTGTATGTCGAGCATGTATAGCATATTTGACAATAAAGTTGACTTGACTTGATATTTGTCTAAAATACTCATTTATATCAAATGGACATCGACCTATAAAGTATGTATGACTTTATAAAGTGCTACATAAATTAACTCTAAATATTTGTGTTAAATGTCAGCAAACTTCATTTATTTGAATTCTAAAGAACACTGTTCAATCTCCGAGGAAATAAGTAAAAAAAAAAACACACACACACACACACACACACGTATTAGTCCCAAAGCTCCTGCATACACTATATTTGGATGTTCTTAAATATTAGGAAACAATACCGGTATGTGCCATGTACAGTGTTTTATAACTGTTAGACTGGTACCAAAATTCAAAAAAGTGCTTATTTAAGGAGTTAAAGGCATTTTTGAGACAAAGTCGGCAAACAGTCTTTTTTTGTCAATTTGGGTGTGCCGAATTCAAATCTGCAATATGCCGAGCTCTATCTGACCTCTGTTGACCTCTAGAGGTCATTGAACTTTGGGCCTGTAAACGTCTCAGCTGAACCCAGTTTCTCAGCTTTCTAAGGAATGAAATGTACTAAAATGATTAATGAAGTTAGCAAATAGACTTGATTGTTAAATGTTTGGGTGCTGAATTCATTTTTCATTTGTAAAACGACATATGACCTCTGATAATCTCAAGGTCATTAAACTTGGCCTATAGGCCTATGCATTTAACAGCATTTTTAAACTGACTTTACTCCCCCAAAAAGAATATGAACAGACAAAAAACAAATAGAAAGGAACAAATACAACATTAAATGCCTGTTCATATTCTTTTTGGGGGAGTAAAGTCAGTTTAAAAATGCCGTTAAATGCATAGGCCTATAGGCCAAGTTTAATGACCTTGAGGTTATCAGAGGTCATATGTTGTTTTACAAATGAAAAAATGAATTCAGCACCCAAACATTTAACAAACAAGGCCATTTGCTAACTTCATTAATCATTTTAGTACATTTCATTCCTTAGAAAGCTGAGAAACTGGGTTCAGCTGAGACGTTAATGGCCCTTTTCCACTACCCTTTTTCAGCTCACTTCAGCCTGACACGGCTTGCGTTTTGACTATCTCAAAACAGCACGACTCAGCTCGCTTCAGCCCTGCTTAGCACCCAAAACTCGCACGGTTTTGGAGTGGGGCTGAAGCGAGCCAAACCGAGCTGAGTGAGGCTGGGGGTGTGAGGAGACACTCCCCTGTGCACTGATTGGTGAGGAGGAGTGTCCTCACATGCCCACACACGCCCCGCGAGCACGCTGAGATCTGTAAACACCGTAAACCCAGAAGAAGAAGAATTACGAATTACGAGAATTTCTGGAGCCTTATGCGCCTCGCCTCATCTATACGCTCTTGCCAGTATCTGTTGGCATTGTCGGTGACAACAAGCCACAGCACCAAGACCAGCAACACTAATGACTCCATGTCCTCCATGTTTATTGTTTACTATCCGGGTCGTGAGACTACCGCTTAAAAGATCACTGATGTCACTGTTTGCGCCGCTTAACGACATCACGTGACGTCCACCCACTTTCGCTAACTCCACCTAATGTGTCCACCCACTTCCAGCCAGCGCGGTTCAGCACGGTTGTAGTCGAAATGCAACTCCAATAGCCCCGCTCAGCTCGACTCAGCCCAACTCAGCCGCGTTTGTAGTGGAAAAGCGGCATTACAGGCCCAAAGTTCAATGACCTCTAGAGGTCAACAGAGGTCAGATAGAGCTCGGCATATTGCAGATTTGAATTCGGCACACCCAGATTGACAAAATAAGACTGTTTGCCAACTTTGTCTCAAAAATGCCTTTGGGTGTCACAATTCTGGATTTTGGTACCAGTCTATGTTATAATTGTGTGCAAGGAAATTCTCAAAGGTTAGTCTGATATCTGTGAGCATTAATGTCTGGTTAAATGTTATAAATTAACTTCAGTGGGGGGGGGACCTCCAAGAAAATTGGACAAGATGGGGCCTTTAACAAACTTGCCATATGGCAGCCATATTACCAACTTCTGCTCACGTTGCACTGCAAAAAACTGAATTTGAGGAGAAATACTAGTGAAATTATCTTGCTGCATGGACAGATGCAGTCAAAGTAAAAAGTATGTGAACCCTTTGGAATTATCTGGTTTTCTGCATGAATTGGTAATAAAAAGTGATCTGATCTTCATCCAAGTCACAGGTACTGATATACACAATGAGCTTAAGCCAATAACACACAAATTCTACTTTTTCATGACTTCATTATACAAATGCATTCAACATTCATAGTATTGTTTTATGTATTATTTAACTATACATTGTATTCTATGTATTTACTATACCACACATGCAAAATTGTTTGCACTTGTTTTATTTTTGATTTTGTTTTATGTATTTTCTTTTGTATTGTATTCTATATTTTATATTTATTTTAATTCTTTCTGTTTTTCTTGTATCTTGTGTGTTGTATTGTAATGTGTGCTGCTGCCTTGGCCAGGGCTCACTTGTAAAAGAGATATTTATCTCAATGTGATTTTGTTTCCCTGGTTAAACAAAGGTAAATAAAATAAATAAATAGTGGTGGAAAAAGTAAATGAACCTCTGGATTTAATAACTGGTTGACCCTCCTTTGGCAGCAATGACCTCAACTAGGCGCTTCCTGTAACTGCAGATCAGACCTGCACATCGTGCAGGGGAAATTTTAGCCCATTCTTCCATACTCTTGGGTTGTCTTCTGTGTATGGCTGTCTTCAAGTCATTCCACAGCATCTCAGTAGGATTGAGATCTGGGCTCTGACTAGGCCACTCCAAAAGACGGATTTTGTTCTTCTGAAACGATTGTGCTGTAGATTTTCTGCGATGTTTGGGGTCATTGTCCTGTTGCATTATGCAGCCTCTTCTGAGGTTCAGTTGACAGACAGACACCCTCACATTATCCTGGAGAATTTGTTGATAAATTTTGGAATTCATTTTCCTCTCAATGATGGCAAGCTGTCCAGGCCCTGACACAGCAAAGCAGGCCCAAATCATGATGTTCCCTCCACCATACTTTACTGTAGGGATGATGTTTTGATGTTGATATGCAGTGCTCTTTTTACACTAAATGGAGTTTTGCTTGTTCCTCCCAAATAGTTCAATTTTGGTTTCATCACTCCACAAAACATTTTCCCAGTACCATTGTGGAGTGTCCAAGTGCTCATCTCATCTCATTATCTCTAGCCGCTTTATCCTGTTCTACAGGGTCGCAGGCAAGCTGGAGCCTATCCCAGCTGACTATGGGCGGGGTACACCCTGGACAAGTCGCTAGGTCATCACAGGGCTGACACATAGACACAGACAACCATTCACATTCACACCTACGGTCAATTTAGAGTCACCAGTTAACCTAACTTGCATGTTTTCGGACTGGGGGAAACCAGAGCACCCGGAGGAAACCCACGCGGACACGGGGAGAACATGCAAACTCCGCACAGAAAGGCCCTCGCTGGCCACAGGGCTCGAACCCGGACCTTCTTGCTGTGAGGCGACAGCGCTAACCACTACACCACCGTGCCACCCGTGTCCAAGTGCTCTTTTGCAAAATTCAGGTGTGCAGTAATGTTCTTTTTTTTGACAGCAGTGGCTTCCTTCTTGGTGTCCTGCCATGGACTCCTTTCTTGTTCAATGTTTTGTGTATTGTTGAATCATGACGAGAGATGTTAGCCAGTTCTAATGACATCAAGTCTTTTGCTGTCACTCTAGGGTTCTTCTTGACCTCATTAATGATTTTGCGTTGTGCTCTTGGGGTCATCTTGGCAGGGCGCCCACTTCTAGACAGAGTAGCCACAATACCTAATCGTCTCCATTTATAGACAACTTGCCTGACAGTAGACTGATGAATACCTAAAATCTTTGAGATGACTTTGTAACCCTTTTCAGCCTTATGCAAGTTAACAATTCTTGATCTTAGGTCTTCAGATAGCTCTTCTGTGCGAGGCATGATTCCCATCTGGATATGCTTCTTGTCAAAAGTTCAAACTCAAACTTTTCAGGGGTTTTTATCAATCAAAGTAATTCTAGGCCACACCTCTGAACTGGTTTCATTAAATGGAACCCAGATGTGCTAAATTCTGACTGCAATGAGCTTTTTAAAGAGTCATTAGCTTAGAGTTCACTTACTTTTTCCAGCCTTCAGTTTCATAGATTGAATGATTTATTCAATATGGTCAAACATTCTTTGAAAATCTGTGTATCTTTAGTGATAGGAGGCGGTCTTTGTTCATTATTGTGACTTACATGAAGATATGACCATGTTTTATATGGGAATTAGACATAAATATAGAAAATTCCAAGGGGTTCACAAACTTTTTACTTTGACTGTAATTTTACTTGACAAGACATCTTGGAATAAGTTGGTTACAATCTAGAACTAGTTTTAATTATCTGAGTTGGTGTCTTGTATTCTAATAGGAACTGCTAGATCGTTTCAACTATATTCAAGATATTCTAACTTAAGATATCATTTTTGCAGTG
Source organism: Neoarius graeffei (assembly GCF_027579695.1). Lineage (NCBI taxonomy): Eukaryota > Metazoa > Chordata > Actinopteri > Siluriformes > Ariidae > Neoarius > Neoarius graeffei. The sequence goes on from NC_083571.1 coordinate 61,281,354, forward strand.
TATAAGACAAGACACCAACTCTGAGATTATTAAAACTAGTTCTAGATTGTAACCAACTTCTTCCAAGATGTCTTGTCAAGTAAAATTATCTGTCTATGCAGTAAGATAATTTCACAAGTGTTAACTGAATTTGAGGAGAAAATTCCTTTTCAGTTCTTTGCAGCGTAGCCTTATGCTAAGGTCTAATCTTTGACCAGGCTTCATGTGCACATCCATACGCCCCGGTTTATTTACCCACAAACCACTTAAGCAGCATATTAGCGAGGGCTGGGTGCAGGGTGCTAAAGGGTTAGTGACTGTGGAACTAATTTGATCTGGCTGAGTGGAGCAACAACAAGCGGCAGTTCATCCTGTGATTGCTTGTTAGAGCTCCTTTGCTGCTGCAGGGTGAAAATATTAATTATCGTTTGTCTGAGTTAATTGTCAGAGCGGCCGCAGAACTGCTGAACTCGATCCCAAACCAGGCATTTTCTCCTGCTGGAGCGGCTAATTAAATCTCAAAGAGGAAAGATTTCAAATGGAAGTAAGAAAAAAAGTGTGGGGGACTTTTTATTTGTTTTAAATTTGTACGATTTGTCAAATAATGATCCTGTGATCCTGGAATACTGAATTTCATTGACCAGAGACAGCCACAACACTGTACTTTTCCTTGGGTAAAAAATAAACCAGCATTGAAATTGCATTAAATGATACTGATAAGTGTTAAGAAAGTGATTGCTTCCAAGCCATCATCTATATTAGTTCTGAAACGTACAATTTCACCTTCAAAATTTAGGCCATGCCTCCTGCTGCTGGAGGGGAGGAACATGAACCTATGTGAGAAAGAGAGATTCAGTCAAATCTTATCAAACTGTTTTACTGAAGTGTGCGTTTATAATACTGCAAATATTTTGTGCTGTTTTGTTTAGAACTGTGAAAATGTTTCTCGAATGAAAGTATCAGTAAATTATTTTGATGGCCAAAAGAAGCTAATTTCAGACATTAAACATGTCTCGAATACCCGTGCAGTACAGGAATACATTGTATACTTGTAAATACACTCACTGGCCATTTTAATAGGAACTTGTTCTTGATCCTAAGATTCTTGTTCTTGGCTGCAGGACTGGAACCCAATGTGGTCTTCTGCTGTTGCATGCTGAGATGCTTTTCTGCTCACCACGGTTGTAGAGAGTTGTTATGAGTTACTCTATCCTTCCTGGCAAAAAAGCTTGCACCAATCTGGCCATTTTCCTCTGACCTCTCTTATCGACAAGGCGTTTCCACCTACAGAACTGTCACTCATTCAGTGTTTTTTGTTTTTCACCCCATTCTGTTTAAACTCTAGAGACTGTTGTGTGTGAAAACCCCAGGAGATCAGTAGTTTCTGAAATACTCAAACCAGTCCATCTGGCTCAAACCAACACCCATGCCACAGTGAAAGTCACACTTTGAGATTACAATTTTTCCCGTTCTGATGTTTGAACATTGTGAACACTAACTGAAGCTCTTAATTTGTATCTGTATGATTTGATGCATTGTGCTGCTGTCAAGGGATTGGTTGATGAGATAACTGCATAAAACAGCAGGTGTAGGGGTGTTCCTAATAAAGTGACCAGTGAGTACCAACCAAAAGTGGTCCAAGGAAGAACAACTGGTGACAGGGTCATGGGCGTTTTGTGCTAAAGTTTGTGGTACAGTAGCTCTTCTGTAGGATGGGACCATATGGGCTAGCCTTCGTGCCCCATGCGAATCACTGAGCCTTTGACACCCATGACCCTGTTGCCAGTTCACTGGTTGTCCTTCCTTGGACTACTTTTGGTAAGTACTAACCACTGCATACCAGGAACACCCGACAGGATGTGCCATTTTGGAGATGCTCAGACCCAGTCATCCAGCCATCACAATTTGGCCCTTGTCAAAGTCACTCATTCTTATTTGGCCCATTTTTCCTGCTTCCAACACATCAAGAACTGACTGTTCTCTTGCTGCCTAATATATCCCACCCCTTGACAGGTGCCATTCTAATGAGGTCCTGTTATTCACGTCACCTATCAGTGGTCATAATGTTATGGCTGACTGGTGTATAACCCTCAGTAAAATAAGACACTTGTTGAAATAACTTTAATTTTGACTGATGAATGTATGTCAGTAAAATTAAACACTTTCTAACACGGTCAATAAACTCCAAATATTCTTACAAATCAAATTAAAATTCTTAATCATAAAATACCCGCATTGTTTAATTGATGTTAATTGGTATTAGAACTAATCAGGTTACTAAAAAGCTGTGGTTAGTCTGTTATTATGATAATAACAGGGTCCACTACATCGAGACTGTTTGTTTGTTCCCCGAGCTCAACAAAAAAGTAGAAATATGCAAAGAGTTTGTTCCAGTAACTTAATATAAAACTAGCTCATACTGACTGTACAGCCGCTGCCAGCACCTTTGATCTAAAGGTGGGGCTATTAAATATTAGATCTCTTACATCTAAAGCACTAATGGTTAATGAACTCATTACTGATCAGGAGTTTAATGTACTTTGTTTAACTGGAACATGGATTAAGCCAAATGAATATATAGCATTAAATGAAGCAAGTCCTCCTGGATACAGTTATATACACCAGCCTCGTCTAACTGGTAGAGGAGGAGGCGTCGTGGTTATTTATAATGATTATCTAGGTATAACACAAAAACCTGGTTATACATTTGAAGTTCTTCATACTAATATAATGTATGTAGCCTCGAAAAATAGGTCTACCCAGTGAATTCCGTTACTTATTATTTACAGGCCCCCAGGGCCATATTCTGAGTTTCTTTCTGAATTTGCAGATTTTATCTCAGATCTGGTTATTTCCTTAGACAAAGCTTTAGTTGTCAGAAATTTTAATATTCAGTTCGATAACTCAGAAGACCCTTTGAAAACAGCATTTATGTCCATTTTAGATTCAGTAGGGATTAATCAGAATATCATAGGACCGACCCATAATGGTGGTCACACGCTCGATCTAATACTAACATTCGGGTTAAACGTAGAAAATAGTCATACTTCCACAGTCTGAAGTTATCTCGGATCATTATCTCATCTCATTCAAAATATGTCTGAGTAATAATATATGCACCTCACCATGCTACTGTATTATACATACATTCACGTCAACTACTGCACTAGGTTTTATAAATGATCTCCCAGAGTTATCAACTTTGATTGGGTCACTGTCAGCCCCTGCAGAACTTGATCAGGCAACTGAATGCTTAGAGTCAACGTTCCGCTATACTTTAGATAATGTCTCAGCTCATCTCATTGTCTCTAGCCGCTTTATCCTGTTCTACAGGGTTGCAGGCAAGCTGGAGCCTATCCCAGCTGACTATGGGCGAAAGGCGGGGTACACCCTGGACAAGTCGCCAGGTCATCACAGGGCTGACACATAGACACAGACAACCATTCACACTCACATTCACACCTACGGTCAATTTAGAGTCACCAGTTAACCTAACCTGCATGTCTTTGGACTGTGGGGGAAACCGGAGCACCCGGAGGAAACCCACGCAGACACAGGGAGAGCATGCACACTCTACACAGAAAGGCCCTCATCGGCCACGGGGCTCGAACCCGGACCTTCTTGCTGTGAGGCGACAGCGCTAACCACTACACCACCTTGCTGCCTTTAGATAATGTAGCTCCTCTTAAATGGAAAATGGTCAGAGACAAAAATTTAGCACCCTGGTATAATGATGACACTCGCACTTTAAAACAGACCACTCGAAAATTGGAACGTAAATGGCATCAAACAAAATTGGTAGTGTTCAAATTAGCATGGAAGGAGAGCTTCCTGAAGTTTAGAAAAGCTCTTAGTAGTGCTAGATCAACATATCTCTCCTCCCTAATAGAAGATGACAAAAATAATCCTAGATTCCTATTTAATACTCTAGGAAAATTAACCAGGAAAAAGACCACTATCGACACGTGCACACCTGTAGTATGTAGTAGCAATGACTTCATTAATTTTTTTAATGACAAAATTGAGAATATCCGACAAAAAATTCAAACTACTAATTTAAGGTCAGACAATGTAAGTGACCCTGTAGTTAACAATATAACTGTGTCAGATCAGCAATTAGAATGTTTTACTCCCCTTAGAGAAACTGAATTACTTTCATTAATCTCGGCATCAAAAGCCTCAACTTGTGTACTAGATCCCTTACCTACATGTCTATTCAAACAGATAATACCTAAAGTAATTGAACTGCTTCTAAAAATAATAAATTCTTCTCTTACAATTGGCTATGTACCCAAATCCTTTAAACTAGCAGTTATCAAACCCCTGATTAAAAAACCTGACCTTGATCCCTGTCAGCTGTCCAATTATCGGCCAATATCAAACCTCCCCTTTATCTCTAAGATCCTTGAAAAAGCTGTTGCACAGCAGTTATGCTTATATTTACATAGGAATAACATCCATGAAATGTATCAGTCAGGATTTAGACCTCATCACAGCACAGAGACAGCACTGGTTAAAGTAGTAAATGACCTACTGTTGGCGTCTGATCAGGGCTGTGCCTCGCTGCTTGTGTTGCTTGACCTTAGTGCAGCATTTGATACCATTGATCATTCCATTCTTCTGGATAGACTAGAAAATGTTGTGGGAGTTAAGGGAACGGCCCTCTCCTGGCTCAGCTCTTATTGAAATGATCGCCATCAGTATGTTGATGTAAATGGTGATTTTTCTGGACATACTGAGGTAAAGTTTGGTGTTCCACAAGGTTCTGTCTTGGGTCTACTGCTTTTTTTTTTTTCTTTATACATGTTACCTCTGGGGGCGGCACGGTGATGTAGTGGTTAGCGCTGTCGCCTCACAGCAAGAAGGTCCGGGTTCGAGCCCCGTGGCCGGCGAGGGCCTTTCTGTGTGGAGTTTGCATGTTCTCCCCGTGTCCGCCTGGGTTTCCTCCGGGTGCTCCGGTTTCCCCCACAGTCCAAAGACATGCAGGTTAGGTTAACTGGTGACTCTAAATTGACCGTAGGTGTGAATGTGAGTGTGGGTGGTTGTCTGTGTCTATGTGTCAGCCCTGTGATGACCTGGCAACTTGTCCAGGGTGTACCCCGCCTTTCTCCCGTAGTCAGCTGGGATAGGCTCCAGCTTGCCTGCGACCCTGTAGAAGGATAAAGCGGCTAGAGATGATGAGATGAATGAGATGAGATGTTACCTCTGGGTGATATTATTCGTTAACATCGTATTAGTTTCCACTGTTATGCTGATGACACACAGTTGTATGTTTCTGCAAAACCTGATGAGAGACACCAGCTTAATAGAATTGAGGAATGTGTGAAGGACATTAGACACTGGATGATTATTAACTTCCTTCTGCTTAACTCTGACAAGACTGAAGTACAATCCCAATTTCAAAAAAGTTGAGACAAAGTACAAATTGTAAATAAAAACAGAATGCAATGATGTGGAAGTTTCAAAATTCCATATTTTATTCAGAATAGAACATAGATGACATCAAATGTTTAAACTGAGAAAATTTATCATTTAAAGAGAAAAATTAGGTGATTTTTAAATTTCATGACAACACATCTCAAAAAAGTTGGGACAAGGCCATGTTTACCACTGTGAGACATCCCCTTTTCTCTTTACAACAGTCTGTAAACATCTGGGGACTGAGGAGACAAGTTGCTCAAGTTTAGGGATAGGAATGTTAACCCATTCTTGTTTAATGTAGGATTCTAGTTGCTCAACTGTCTAAGGTCTTTTTTGTCGTATCTTCTGTTTTATGATGCGCCAAATGTTTTCTATGGGTGAAAGATCCAGACTGCAGGCTGGCCAGTTCAGTACCTGGACCCTCCTTCTACGCAGCCATGATGCTGTAATTGATGCAGTATGTGGTTTGGCATTGTCATGTTGGAAAATGCAAGGTCTTCCCTGAAAGAGATGTCGTCTGGATGGGAGGATATGTTGCTCTAGAACCTGGATATACCTTTCAGCATTGATGGTGTCTTTCCAGATGTGTAAGCTGCCCATGCCACACGCACTAATGCAACCCCATACCATCAGAGATGCAGGCTTCTGAACTGAGTGCTGATGACAACTTGGGTCGTCCTTCTCCTCTTTAGTCCGAATGACACGGCGTCCCTGATTTCCATAAAGAACTTCAAATTTTGATTTGTCTGACCAAAGAACAGTTTTCCACTTTGCCACAGTCCATTTTAAATGAGCCTTAGCCCAGAGAAGACGTCTGCGCTTCTGGATCATGTTTAGATATGGCTTCTTTGAACTATAGAGTTTTAGCTGGCAATGGCGGATGGCACGGTGAATTGTGTTCACAGATAATGTTCTCTGGAAATATTCCTGAGCCCATTTTGTGATTTCCAATACAGAAGCATGCCTGTATGTGATGCAGTGCCGTCTGAGGGCCCGAAGATCACGGGCACCCAGTATGGTTTTCCAGCCTTGACCCTTACGCACAGAGATTCTTCCAGATTCTCTGAATCTTTTGATGATATTATGCACTGTAGATGATATGTTCAAACTCTTTGGAATTTTACACTGTCAAACTCCTTTCTGATATTGCTCCACTATTTGTCGGCGCAGAATTAGGGGGATTGGTGATCCTCTTCCCATCTTTACTTCTGAGAGCTGCTGCCACTCCAAGATGCTCTTTTTATGCCCAGTCATGTTAATGACCTATAGAGATCTTGCAGTCACGTGACCGGAAAGTACACAACTGCCATCGTGTCGGTCAAAAACACCGCTGAATACTGCTGCACTCGTGTACAGAATGGATCAATTTCAACCGACGGACTACACGGCTCATTTTTCTAATGAACAGATAACTAGATATATGTCTAAAATAAACGCTCTACAGATTTGTGACCCTTATGGGTTTCCGGACGGAGTTTTCACGACCGGATTTTGAACTGCCAGCGGAATACCCGGACGTGTATGATTACCTCATCAACTTTCTCTCGCTGTTCAGTGGTGAAGCACTGCGTGCTTATAAATCTCTGGACAGTTATCTCTACAGAAATTCAGGATTTGTCAGCGACTCAGATGTGGCATTTTGTAAACAAGAAAATGATCCTCACTGGATGGGTAAGTCACTTAAGTATTGAGTATAGCACTGACCAGCCGATTATAGAATAAGGTAATTCCAAATCGTCCGTGTTGTTTACAAGGATCTGGCGTTGGAGAGGTAGAGGCTTGGCAGTGGAGGTTTGAGTAGCTGTTTTCTGAGCTTAGTCAACAGGCCGGCTCTGCCTGCAGCCTCGCTTTTGCTTCGGCTCCCGGCGCCGTTTCCCTCCCTTTGCTTCCGATAACAATCCACGGAGACCCCGCTGGTCTCGCAATCTGGTCTCGTCCGGAATGTGTTTTTTTTTTTCTCGTCCGGAATGTTGTGCATGCGATGGAAATCGCTACAAACCGTCATTTTCTGCTGGAAACCAATGTCCAGTAAGTCCATACGGTTGTAGTGGATATTGAAGTCCGGTACAGACGAACAACACGCAAAAATACACACAAAAAACATAAAAACCGTGCACAGGTAGGGAGAGCTTGTAGCCACAGCCGTTGTAGTAGAATTGTATATAGTAGGGTTTTCCAGAAGAAAAGGTAGAAGTAAAAGCAGAAGTAGAACCAGAAGTAGAAGTAGAAGGCGGAATATGGCGTTTGACCTACAAGATGGCGTCTGTCACAATCTGGATCGGCTGTGACGTCACATGCAAGATCTCTATTGCCAATTGACCTAATGAGTTGCAATTTGGTCCTCCAGCTGTTCCTTTTTTGTACCTTTTAACTTTTCCAGCCTCTTATTGCCCCTGTCCCAACTTTTTTTGAGATGTGTTGCTGTCATGAAATTTCAAATGAGCCAATATTTGGCATGGAATTTCAAAATGTCTCACTTTCGACATTTGATATGTTGTCTATGTTCCATTGTGAATACAATATCAGTTTTTTGAAATTTTGTAAATTGCATTCCGTTTTTATTTACAATTTGTACTTTGTCTCAACTTTTTTGGAATCGGGGTTGTACTTGTACTCGGACCACATGCAGCTAGAAGTAAGTTTTCTGATTGCACAGTAACTCTGGATGGCCTTTCTGTTTCTTCACGTGCAGCAGTAAAAGACCTCAGAGTGATTATTGACCCAAGTCTTTCATTTAAAACTCACACTGATAGCTTTCTTTCATCTCAGAAATATTGCCAAGATAACATATCTGTGAAGAATCTCAGTCATCCAGGTACATAGTAATCTGTGGTTGGTAAAAGAGAGCAACTGGACTTGCTTGAACGACCATCACTGAACAGAGGTGGGTGTCTATGACATCTGTTATCAGCCACCTACAATGCAGCCATCAGCATTCTGATTCGGATTCTATGATGATCCATGGGAGGATAAATACTTGATACTCCCTATTAGTCAGACAGAACTGAGGAAGCCTTTTGGATGAGAGGTGAAACGTTTTCAAGAATCTTCAAGCAAGTCCAGTTGCTCTCTTTTACCAACCACAGATTACTATGTACCTGGATGACTGAGATTCTTCACAGATATGTTTCTACGCACTTTGGGATGAGATCCCTTCGACTGGTGCGGGAGTATGAGAGGACTTCCAGAAAACTGGCAGACATCTTAGCCAGAGAGGATCGTTCATTTTTGTCAACCTGGAACGACCATCACTGAACAGAGGTGGGTGTCTATGACATCTGTTATCAGCCACCTACAATGCAGCCATCAGCATTCTGATTCGGATTCTATGATGATCCATGAGAGGATAAATACTTGATACTCCCTATTAGTCAGACAGAACTGAGGAACCCTTTCGGATGAGAGGCGAAACGTTTTCAAGAATCTTCAAGCAAGTCCAGTTGCTCTCTTTTACCAACCACAGATTGCTAAGATAAGAAATTTAATGTCATTACATGATGCAGAAAAACTAGTTCATGCTTTTGTTACCTCCAGGTTCTCATCTCATCTCATTATCTCTAGCTGCTTTATCCTTCTACAGGGTCGCAGGTAAGCTGGAGCCCATCCTAGCTGACTACGGGCAAAAGGCGAGGTACACCCTGGACAAGTCGCCAGGTCATCACAGGGCTACCTCCAGGTTGGATTATTGTAATGCCTTACTGTCTGGATGTTCCAGTAAGTGCATAAACAAGTTCTAGTTAGTTCAAAATGCAGCAGCAAGAGTCCTTACTAGAAGTAGAAAATATGACCACATCACCCCTGTCTTATCCACACTGCACTGGCTCCCAAACAAATTTCAAATTTCGTATTGATTATAAAATACTACTATCGACCTTTAAAGCACTGATTGGTCTCGCGCCACTGTACCTGAGTGAACTTCTGGTCCTCTATGACCCGCCATGCCTACTTAGATCAAAAGGTGCAGGCTATCTGCTGGTACCTCGTATAGTGAAGGCTACATCAGGGGCCAGAGCCTTTTCTTACAAAGCCCCACAGTTATGGAACAGCCTTCCAAGTAGTGTTCAGGAATCAGAGACAGTCTCAGTGTTTAAGTCTAGGCTGAAAACATATCTGTTTAGTCAAGCCTTTTGTTAATGGTGTTTGAGGTAAAGGGGTAGATCTGGAGGGTCCTCAGACATAGTGTGTTTTGGTAAACTGGGATGTATGGATGCTGTCAGTCCCCCACTCATTTGCTCACTCGAGTTTGTTGACGGGGCGGCACGGTGGTGTAGTGGTTAGCGCTGTCGCCTCACAGCAAGAAGGTCCTGGGTTCGAGCCCCATGGCCGGCGAGGGCCTTTCTGTGCGGAGTTTGCATGTTCTCCCCGTGTCCGCGTGGGTTTCCTCCGGGTGCTCTGGTTTCCCCCACAGTCCAAAGACATGCAGGTTAGGTTAACTGGTGACTCTAAATTGACCGTAGGTATGAATGTGAGTGTGAATGGTTGTCTGTGTCTATGTGTCAGCCCTGTGATGACCTGGCGACTTGTCCAGGGTGTACCCCGCCTTTCGCCCATAGTCAGCTGGGATAGGCTCCAGCTTGCCTGCGACCCTGTAGAAGGATAAAGCTGCTAGAGATGATGAGATGAGATGAGTTTGTTGACGGTGTAGTGGCTGCTGCTTTATGTCCTGGGGCTCCCTCATACCTATGTTACCTTCTGGCTCCCCCCTTTTAGTTATGCTGTCGTAGTTAGTTGCCGGAGTCTCTGCTTGTACTCAGTGCAATATGTATACTGTTCCTACTTATTCAGGTGACATTGGGTATACCTAACCTGCCTGGTCCATCCTGGTACCCTGTGTCTGGTTGGAGTCTCATCGCATCGCTCCTATGGAAGACGGCCCCATGTGGACAGTTGAAAGTCACACTTGGAAGACGCTCTGGACTCTTACAGTAATGCTTTTATGACTGAGGACTACAGTTGACTTGCTAACTTTAGGACTGCAGTTGTCATGAACAGTTTTGCACTCAAGTTTCCATCAATGAAGTTTATAACATCAACGAAACTGACTTCATGTTAAAACTGTTAGTTATAGTCATGTTGTCTGTTGTTGCCCAAATGAGTATGGGTTCCCTTTTGAGTCTGGTTCCTTTCGAGGTTTCTTCCTCATGTCATCTGAGGGAGTTTTTCCTTGCCACCGTCACCACAGGTTTGCTCATTGGGGATAGATTAGGGATAAAATTAGCTCATGTTTTAAGTCATTCAAATTCTGTAAAGCTGCTTTGTGACCATGTTTATTGTTAAAAGCTCTTTCCAAATAAACTTGACTTGATAATGGTTTTATTTCATTTCATATCCTCTGTTTTGTTTGTTTGTTTGTTTGTTTTTTTCCCCATTTTATGTGGTCAAAGGACTGTAGCTGCATCGCTAAGCTAATCCCAACTCCTTGGACAATAATATCATAATTCTGCCACTAATCTCAAACCGCTCCTTTAGCTCAAAAACGCACAGCAGGAGAAATGAGGCTGGAAGGGTGTGATAAATTGTTAGTGTCTCAGCCTCAGTTTGGTATCCCATCATGATTTTCAAAGCGACTATAAATGGCATGTTGCACACCTATAACACAACAGGAACCGTTTCACACTCTCACCCCCTAATCTAACGTTAGCTAATATGCTAAAACGGATATTGTTTATCTTGTTAGTGTTAACATGTGGCTTGATTAGTGCTTCCACTCTGAATGCAGTTCACTAAGGCTACATCCACACGACAACGGCAACGAGATGTTATTTAAAAATATATCGCGTCCAAATGGGCAACAATCAGTAAAATATCAGGTCCATATGGCAACGCAACGCTGGCTGAAAACGATGCAATACACATGCCACACCTCTAGGGGCGCTGTAAGACGGTCCCTTCGGAGACACCAGAACAATAGAAGAAGTAAGGATGCATATTAGCCACAAAGTCAGGAAAATCTGTTTGTAAAATTACATTATAATGACCAAATACAATGAAAAGTATTTTTCCAGTCTCACCTGTGAAAGGTAATCCCATGTGATCTCGTTTGGATGGCAAACCTGTTGGTACAGTTAAACGCAGCTAATCTTTATTCTCCGCTTTGACCTCTCCAAAATGGCGGCGAGGATGACCTATGATTCTACGCAGAAGGCGGCGTCTTTAATGGTCCGGAATAAATTGAATGCTAATTAAATAATGATTAATTTGCTCCTCTACGCCCTTTTTGAGGAATGTATTGTAGGACTTAAAAACCCACATCTGAAGAGGTGAGATTGCTCTTTTTTTCTCTATTTTTGCTGGCTGGATTGACTCTCTCTCTCTCTCTCTCTCACTTTGCACCATTACACAATAAATATTCACAGTGAAAATATTTTGTAAGCGCGTTTCATGAACCAAGTTATAGGATTTGTTGACAACTCGCATCGCAATGAGAAGATCATTGGCACTACTGGTGTTAAGAATCAGACCATTTCATAAATGAATATTTTGCTGTAGAGCTGCAGTGTTTGTACAATTGCATGTTTTTGCTTCACTATTACTGTCACTATTCTGCTTCTTGCATTACTACTGTGAACTAACACTGAACATAATAATAATAATAATAATAATAATAATAATATCTAAGCTCGTGTTTCACTCTCACTAGTGCTCTGTAAGGCTTTTTCCTGGTGATATTCGTTACACTTCTACCCGGCGTGAAGCACTCACAGTCATGTGGTTGTGACGTCATCGTAAACAAATCCGTTTTACTCATCCAGACGACTTCACAACGGCAACGTTGCCAGATCTTTCCACTCTGGAACCCGTTCTCAAAAAGATTGCGTTTTGGGTACCCAAAACGCCGGTGCCGTGTGGACGCCAGGCCTAAACGATAAGCAATTGTATCGGAGTCACCTGAATCCGTTGCCGTGTGGACAGGGCCTAAATCTTACCGTGTGTGTGTGTAAAAAGGCCTCCTCTAATGGCGCTTGAGCCACAACACCCTTGACATCCTGAAAACGAGCCCATTAAGCAAAAACACTTAAACATGCAATTATGTACTTGGTCCCTGTGAGCCACCGGCAACCAACACACTGAGAGAAACAGAATTAATGTTAATGTGTGTATGTGTGAGTAAATATTGGCGTTTGATGGTAAACGTGGGTGTTTGAAGGTTAATGTTTGGTATTTAATGGTAAATGTGGGCTTTTGAAAGTGAATGTTGGTGCTTTGAGGAAAATGTTTGGTGCTTACTGCCAAAAATTGGTGTTTGTTGATGTTTGAAGAGACAGCTGGTATTTAGTGATAAATGTGGGTATTGATGGTGAATGTTGGTGATGGTGTTTGATGAGAAAGCTGGTGTTTACAGGAGAATGTTGGCGTTTATTGGTGATGGTGTTGGATGAAAAAGCAAGTGTTTAATGATGACTGTTATTGGTTCAAGGTGAATGTTGGTGCTTGTTGGTCATGGTGCTTGATGAGAAAGCTGCTGTTTACAATAGAATGTTGGTGTTTGATGGTGAATGATGACATTTTTAATAGAAAGCTGGTATTTAATGGAGAATATTGATTTCTTCTTTTTGATTTGATCGATTATTTATAACTTCAGTGTTTGCCCCATGGGTGGCACGGTGGTGTAGTGATTAGCACTGTCACCTCATAGCAAGAAGGTTCTGGGTTCGAGCCCAGCGGCCGACGAGGGCCTTTCTGTGTGGAGTTTGCATGTTCTCCCCGTGTCTGTGTGGGTTTCCCCCACAGTCCAAAGACATGCAGGTTAGGTTAATTGGTGGCTCTAAATTGACCGTAGGTGTGAATGTGAGTGCGAATGGTTGTTTGTCTCTGTCAGCCCTGTGATGACCTGGTGACTTGTCCAGGGTGTACCCCACCTCTCGCCCATAGCCAGCTGGCATAGGCTCCAGCTTGTCTGCAACCCTGTACAGGATAAGCGGCTACAGGTAACGGATGGATGGATGTTTGGCCCACAAATTAAAGGAATAACCAACATAGTGTGTTAGTAAGGTGTTGGGCCACCAAAAGCCACCAGAACAGCTTCAATGTGCTTGGAGTTAGTTCAGGTAAATATTGGGATTTGATCATAAATATGCATTTCTGAAAGTGAATGTTGGTGTTTAAAGGACAATATTGGGGTTTGTTGGCAAAAATTTTTGATTGTTGGTAAGTGTTGATATTTGAAGAGAAAGCTGGTTTTAATGGAGAATTATGTCCGTGTTTGATGGTGAGTATTGAAGTTTAAAGTAGAATGATGGCGTCTGAAGAGAAAGATGTGTTGGCTTTTGATGATGGATGTGGGTGTTTTTCCAACAAAATATTCCCTCGGTTGATGTTTTGATGATGGTTGAGTCTAAAATCCTCACTCCAATATCTCCCAGAGATGTTCACCTGGGTTGAGATGTAGTTTATCTGAAGGCCACAGGATATGATTTACATCATTTTCATCTTCATTAGTGACCCTCGAACATACAAATGATGCATCACCACCACTTTGTCTCCTTCCTTTGTATAATTTGTTGCATTTCAGGGTCAGAGTTCACTCTCAGTGCTTATGAGTAGCTTTACAAGATTAACACGAGCAGCTGGTTAAAAAGTGTTGCTCATCAAGCGGACTTCTTTCAGTGCAGCTCAATGGATGGCTTTATGTCGAAAGTATCTTAAATGAATGCGACTGATTTTATCACTGCACTTCTTGCTTCTGTGTGGCTCGTACAAATATGCATTAGCCACACATACATGCGATGCGACAGATGGCCCTGTCACTGTCCTGGCTCTTCAGGGTCACTTGAGCAAACTCTAACCTTTAGGGCCAAAGTTGCATGATTTCCCCTGAGTCCCATATCTAATAGAAGTATGTGTGTCCTTTTTGTTCGTCCTTCATTTTTTGCTGTAAATTACCCCATGAGCAGATTTGTCTGAAAGGAGCGTTGTTCCATTTGCATTCTCTAACTTACTGTTAGTTTCTAACACTAGCCTGTTCGTTTCAATCTCCAACTTACTGATCTATAACAAGCTCTCTCTTTTACTAGCATGTTTCCTCTAAAGCTAGCATGTTTTTATGTAGCTAGCACCATCAATCCACCACTCACAAGCTCTTTGAACACTGCTAGCTGTCTTTCTAACAGAAGATATTCTTTTTTTTTTAATTTTTTTAACCCATGTTCTCTCTGAAATACACTGCTAGTGTATCATCTCATTATCTCTAGCCGCTTTATCCTGTTCTATAGGGTCGCAGGCAAGCTGGAGCCTATCCCAGCTGACTACGGGAGAAAGGCGGGGTACACCCTGGACAAGTCGCCAGGTCATCACAGGGCTGACACATAGACCCAGACAACCATTCACACTCACATTCACACCTACGGTCAATTTATGGCCCTTTTCCACTACCCTTTTTCAGCTCACTTCAGCTCACTTCAGCCTGACACGGCTCGCGTTTCGACTACGTCAGAACAGCACGACTCAGCTCGCTTCAGTCCTACTCAGCACCCAAAACTCGCACGGTTTTGGAGTAGGGCTGAAGCGAGCCAAACCGAGCCGAGTGGGGCTAGGGGCGTGAGGAGACACGCCCCTGTGCACTGATTGGTGAGGAGGAGTGTCCTCACATGCCCACACACACCCCGCGAGCACGCTGGGATCTGTAAACACCGTAAACCCGGAAGAATTACAAATTACGAGAATTTCTGAAGCCTTATGCGCCTCACCTCATCTATACGCTCTTGCCAGTATCTGTTGGTGTTGTTGGTGACAACAAGCCACAGCACCAAGACCAGCAACACTAACGACTCCATGCCCTCCATGTTTATTGTTTACTATCCGGGTCGTGAGACTACCGCTTAAAAGGTCACTGATGTCACTGTTTGCGCTGCCTAACGACATCACGTGACGTCCACCCACTTTCGCTAACTCCACCCAATGTGTCCACCCACTTCCAGCCAGCACGTTTTCAGCGCGGTTGTAGTCGAAATGCAACTGCAACAGCCCAACTCGGCACGGCTCAGCCCAACTCAGCCGCGTTGGTAGTGGAAAAGCGGCAATAGAGTCACCAGTTAACCTAACCTGCACATACATGTCAACCTATACGGAATGTCCGTATTTTATACAGATTTGATTCAATAAACGTAGTATACGGGCGTACAAATAAAGTTATACGTCTCGTCTTCTTCCGCTTATCCGGGACCGGGTCGCGGAGGCAGCAGTCTAAGCATGAAAGCCCAAACTTCCCTCTCCCCAGACACCTCGGCCAGCTCCTCGGGAAGAACACCGAGGCGTTCCCAGGCCAGCCAAGAGACATAGTCCCTATTTATTTAGTTATACGGATTCTTTAAAAAAATTTCAATATTTATTTAGAGCCATAATCAATTCCCACGATGATAAGAGCGCATAACATTTACAAACGTACTGTACACCACAGAAAGCACAGACAGCCAGTAAAGAGTCTTATGAAATCGCGCACTATCTTGTGGTAGCGAGACTTCATTCCACTTTTGATCATGCGCACACCGCATTGCGAGAATCCCGCCAACCGTGAAGTAACATTTTGTTTGAAAAGCGTATTTCCACCTGAGCCGCGACTGAAAAGATTCTGAATGGGCACTCCGGCAAAGAAATTCAAAACACAATACAGTGGTAGGTTTCTCCCTGAATGGAAGGACCTTTTCAATGGCATAATCCAACCGGCAGCCTCCAAAAACGAAGAATACGCACACTGTGTGTGCGTGACATCAAAGTTGCAGCATCGGGAGTGTATGATGTGAAAGAACATTTTAAATCGAAACTACATCAGCGGAATGCAAGCCAAAGGCAAAATCAGCCACTGATGACAGTATTTGCGCGCTCAAAAACTGATATGCCAACAACTGGAAAAGACAGAAAACACAAGGTAGTGGGCGTTTTAGTTCAAGTTAGGCAGTGCTCTGTTTACCCCACAGTAATGCTGACTGTGAGAGAGTTTTCTCTCAAGTCAGGAAGATACACACAGAGAGCAGAAAGAACCTGATTGCAGATACACTGACCTGGCCTACTGCAGGGTAAGATCAACACAGACACTTGCTGTGACAT
Source organism: Neoarius graeffei (assembly GCF_027579695.1). NCBI lineage: Eukaryota > Metazoa > Chordata > Actinopteri > Siluriformes > Ariidae > Neoarius > Neoarius graeffei. The sequence goes on from NC_083571.1 coordinate 61,297,797, forward strand.
GCAGCCTAGTGAGGTATTGGTGCAGAGTGCTAAAAAAGCGGTCATGGAGTACAATTCAGAATGTTAGAGTGACACTTTGTGTTTTTGTCAAACATTGGAGCTTTGTATTCATTCTGAAGGTTTATTGTTATTAATATTGAATAAAAAGTAACTGGGATATATCATTGTTAATTATCATTCAAATTTTAGGTAAATTATTTTAATTTGCATCTTATAAGGATTTTATAAGGGAAATACGGATTTTGGTTATACAGGTTTGATTGACCAAAGGTTGACATGTATGCCTGCATGTCTTTGGACTGTGGGGGAAACCGGAGCACCCGGAGGAAACCCACGCGGACACGAGGAGAACATGCAAACTCCGCACAGAAAGGCCCTCGCCGGCCACAGGGCTTGAACCCGGACCTTCTTGCTGTGAGGCGACAGCGCTAACCACTACACCACCGTGCCACCCCACTGCTAGTGTTTCCTCTAAATCTAGCATGTTCCTAATGCTACTAACATTTCACTCTTTAAATTACTAGTCTTTCTAACACTAGCATAGTCCTGTTTCTTACGATCTTTTTTCCTATTACGAGCATACTTTCTCTATTCCTCTTTTTCTCTGTTTCCTTGAAAACTAGCATGGCCCCCTCTAGCATTATCTTTACGCTGCTAGAATACTCCTAATGCTAGCATTTTATCTCTAACATGATTTATGAGCAAAGTTTATTGTTACTGAACATTTTTTTTTCTCTCATGCTCGCACATTTTCTCTACACATCTTCCCTCTAACTGCTAGCACGATCCCTGTGCTGCTAACATTTCCCTCTCACATTCTTTAGTGCTAGCATTCTCTCCCTAACACTATAATAATTTTTAATGCTAGGTTTTTTTTCCTTCCTAAAATGATCTCGCTGCTATTAATAATTATCCGTCAACCATTCCTCAAAAGCATTTATCCTGGTCCTCTATCACTCCAATTGTTCTAATGTTTCCAAAACCAGCATGCTCTTTCCAATGCATTTCTAGCATTAGCTGTTCACATGCTTTCTTCTAATTCTACCACAAGCATGAAGCCAAGTCCTTAACAGCAGCCATTAATATTTCAAATGGCAAACTTCACTGCAGGGCTAGTGGACGCCATCCAAAGAGCACTCTGAGCTGTGTTTTTGTGTGTTTTACAGAAACAGCAAAGCTGCAGTCCAAAAAAGAGCTGAGTACAAAAATAATCTTACCACCCAGCAAACTACATTTACCCATATGTTGTTTTCAAAGGATTTTATTCTTAGTTTAGAAACAAAAATATCAGTTGTTCTCTAGTGACGAGCCGTGGGATGGAACGGCATTAAAATCAATCAATCTGAACGGAAACAAAGCCACTAAAGCCTGTTCGTGTGTGTGTGTGTCACACATTTTTGCAATTCATTAACCACTCGGCTCCAACACCAAGGAAAAAATACTCTGCTTTTTTTCTTTTTTTTTTTAATCGTTAATATCAGATTTCTTTTCTTGTGTTAATTCACGAATGATGTTTAATTTGGTTCTCAAACTCAAACTGAGCTCTCAAACTTTTTGTAGCCAGGGACCCCTTTAACTGTAAAATCAATTCCACAGATGCCCCGAAGTACAGATTTATTTCATGAAAACTACTGAAAAAGAATTGATTATCTTCAGCTGCCCAGTTTCGGCTGACAGGACTGGAACTTAATGTGATCTTCTGCTGTTGTATCCCATCTGCCTCAGGGTTCCATATGTACTGAGATGCTTTTCTGTTCACCACAGTTGTAAAGAGAGGTTGTTTGAGGTACCATAGCCTTCCTGTCTGCTCAAGCAAATGTAGCCATGCATTGTGCAGCTGCCACAAGATTGGCTAACTACATCACTGAGCAGATATTCCTAATAAAATGGCTTGTGTGAGGGTCTCGTCCTTTCTTTTTCTTACTTTTGTGGGTGTCATTTTAGAAGACAAAGGCCCTATAACACCAGGCAGTTTGTGTGGGACTTGATGACTTTGTGGTAAAAGCCTTGCCTCTGCGCTCAGGGGTTGTTGGTTCAGGTCTGGCTTGTCCCCAGGAAATAGGTGAGGTAATGTGGTAAATGGTGTTTGAAAATGCCAAAGAAAATCTAGGTGATTTTTTTTTTTTTAATTCCCTATATATGCAAAAACACTTTCTTCAAGCTCCGTAACCACCTTTGTTCATCTCACTTGAACCCAGGGGGCAGCTGCCTCTCTAACCATTAGACCATGGCTTCCTTATTAATAAATGACATCATAAACAAATGTCCTCACAGTACAGTAATAACCACAAATACTGATGATGTAATATCATAACTCTTGAGAATACATCATAACTCATAGGCCAAATTCATTGAAATATAATAAATTGTCAAAAATCGCTGTAAATATTGTATCATTTTATTGTGAAATCTTACAACAGGTCAGGTTATGTTGCCTCAAGGGTTTGAAGAATGGTGTGTGTGTGTGTTAATTAAAAACATGCATGCACAATGTCACAAAAAAGAACGTGAGTAAGCAAAAGCATGATGCTTATTCACAGCTTTCACACTGCTGTCTTTAGAATCCTGCTTAGCTCGGACTGCTGTGAGGCTCAATCTATCAGCACTGGCACGCTCATTTTCTGTGAGTGTGTGTATGCATTTGCCAGTGCCTATCTTTCATGCAGTATATTCTCCAGAGATATCTGCCAGCAGAAAATAAGAAAATACACCTCTATTTATTTGTCACACCTTCCAACAGTTTCCTTTTCAGCAGACGCTGTTTCCATAGGTTAACAATTTATGGATGTGTGTGTGTGTATGGCAAGAAAGCCAGAAGGAGACTGTTATCTACATTACAAATAAATGCTGGTTTTCAGTAATGGATGTCTTGTGGAAACAGGACCAATGTATCCGAAATAAATGTTAAATAAAACCCTTCATATATAATACATTTATTGGTGGTTTGACTTCACTGTATATTTTAGTTCATGTTCAGGTCATCAGTCAATCAGTTTTGCTGGATGGGGTAAACTCTTACTGGTTTATAGGTGTGTAAGATTAAGGTAATCTCTCCACAGGTAGTTGAGGAGGTGCATTGTGTTCCTCTAAGTTCCTGAGACAGACCGAGAGTCCAGCTCTGAATTGGACAGCTTTTGGCCCAAGTAGGAAAATATCTGATCAAGTATACATACAGAGAGAATATTACATGGTGGCGCGAAGATATGAAGTTTATCTTTGAGTGGTGAATGGATTTTTCAACACAGGAAGATAAATTTCATATCGTCACACCACTGTGTCATGTTCTTTATATTCTATAGACACATCCACAAAAAATGCAAGTTAATCAAAAGAATTTTGGGAAAACATTGGGAGTGACATCATCAGAATGGAATATCGGTGATGACGATACATACAGGACACTTTTTCGATGGAATAAAAACATGTTCTATTCCCTTCTAGCAGGTTTCATTTGGGCAGCATGGTGGTGTAGTGGTTAGCACGGTCACCTCACAGCAAGAAGGTTTCGGGTTCGACTCCAGTGGCTGGCGAGGGCCTTTCTGTGTGGAGTTTGCATGTTCTCTGCATGGGTTTGCTCTGGTTTCCCCCACAATCCAAAGACATGTAGTTAGGTTTACATGGGGCGGCCTTGGGCTGAGGTGCCCTTGAGCAAGGTACCTGACCCCTGACTGCTCCCCGGGTGCTCTGGTGTGGCTGCCCACTGCTCTGAGTGTGTGTGCATGTTCACTGCTTCAGATGGGTTAAATGCAGAGGATGAATTTCACTGTGCTTGAAGTGTGCATGTGACAAAGGTTTCTTCTTTTCATTTGGTTTGATAGCATGCAATATTATCATATTGCTTATCCTACGTGTATTACGTCACTCTACCCAATGGAGAATGAGCGTTGAATATGGTTTATATATTTATATTTCATTATAGATATATTTCATTCAGTTAGCATGATATTGAACTCGTCTTCAACTCATTCAATATCATGCTAGCTGAATGGAATATATCTGATATACCATGAAAAAAAAGCTGGCCAACATTATTTAAATGTGTCGCTCAGATCCACAATGTATTTCATATGAAAAATGGGAGTTTTTCAACACGAGAAGATAAACTTAATATCTTCAAGCCAACGTGTGATTTTCTTATCAAGACGCATTCACAAAAAGTCCCCAAACAATTAGCAAAACAATTCATCGATTTCCTCACAAGTGACATTACAGTATGTTCACCATGTCCCGGATGTAGATCCTATAAAAAATACGAGTGGCGTATTTCCCAGTAAAACATTATTTTTGGTAATGTTCGCTAGCTAAGAAACAAGACCCATCAGGCTTTGACACATATGATGATATAAATTTCTCACTGCTCATTTCATCAAACAAAGCTTTCTAATAAGTTTTTAAAATGTGATGTCCTGAACTTCCAAGTGACTACGTCTCGCTTTCAAATGGTCTTTGTGTCACTACTGTGTTAAAACAAATTCCCCCATCAGAAAAGAGCAATACATGGAATTGCAGACACTGCAACCTTAAAGATTCTGAAGCTTGTGGCCAGAAAAGTGCACAAACACTATCAGAATTTCCTGAGTGAATGATGCTGAGACCAGAATAATGTTAACTTGTTCTCCATTTGACTCCTCCACAAAGCTGACGACTGCATGGAAAGTGTGCATTACAACTGATTTCACAATGCTCACAATTATCAGTTGGTTGCTTCGCCTCAAGAAAAAATGCCTCAGAGTCAGATTCTCTTAAAAAAAAACTAAGGTGCCATGCAACATTTTCCCTCCCTTTGGTTCTGTCTCCTGTCCTAATTTGTGGATTTGCTAGACAAAAATGGACACGAGTCTCAAACTGTTTTGCTCATCATCTGACATAATTACACGTTATCTCATCTAGAAAACACTGTATTTACAGTCTTAAAGAAGGATAACACAGACTGCTGATTGTGTTTTTGTTTTATGCACATAGGAGAAATGTTAAAGGTTCTAGGTTGAGAACGCCTTCCTTTGAAGACTATCCTGTATCTCCGACTCTTACCTGGACACTCTAAGCTGTGGATCTTCTCAGCCTCATCATATCGATTTGACTGGAATTTAAAGCCTTGGCTGATTGTACTGCTGCACGTTTTTATCGAAAAGTGTCTTTTTTTTTTTTTTTTTCCAGAGCAACTCATATCTCTGAATGTCTTATGAGATTATATATAAACAAACCATTTTATTTACATTGTGAGCTGTTGACGTGTGTGTGATAAATGTGAGTGTTTAGATCAGATCTCCCCCCCCCAAAAAAATAAAATAAAATAAAATAAAAAAATGCCCACACACACAAAGATACCCACACACTCTGGGGACATGACTGTCGCTGCAGCAGATTAATATCACTGGCTGGCTACTTCTCTGGCCATGATGATAGATGAGATGTCAAAATAAAAAATGAACTTGATTTCCATTGCAGAGGCTATGATTCATTCTAATGTTCCTCCTAACTGACGTACACACCTGCGTACTTGGTCTTGGTGCCAGATACGACATCACACCTTCAGAGGTCCTGTGGAGTCCATGATTCAGTGGCACAAAGGGGACTGACACAATATTAGGGAGGTGGATTTAATGTTATTATGGCTGATCTGTGTGTGTACAGTTCCAGTCAAAAGTTTGGTCAAAATAATCTAATTCAATGGGTTTTTTTTATTTTTATTCAGTAAAAGTTACTTCATGTCATAAAGTAATGATGGATGTCATTTCTCTTTACTTACAGTGGTGCTTGAATGTTTGTGAACCCTTTAGAATTTTCTATATTTCTGCATAAATATGACCTAAAACAACATCAGATTTTCACACGAGTCCTAAACATAGATAAAGAGAACCCAGTTAAACAAATGAGACAAACATACTTGGTCATATATTATTGGTTTTGGTTATATATTGAGGAAAATGATCCAATATTACATATCTGTGAGTGGCAAAAGTATGTGAACCTCTAGGATTAGCAGTTAATTTGAAGGTGAAATTAGAGTTAGGTCTTTTCAATCAATGGGATGACAATCAGGTGTGAGTGGGCACCCTGTTTTATTTAAAGAACAGGGATCTATCAAAGTCTGATCTTCACAACACGTTTGTGGAGTGTATCATGGCTCAAACAAAGGAGATTTCTGAGGACCTCAGAAAAAGCGTTGTTGATGCTCATCAGGTTGGAAAAGGTTACAAAACCGTCTCTAAAGGGTTTGGACTCCACCAATCCACAGTCAGACAGATTGTGTACAAGAGGAGGAAATTCAAGACCATTGTTACCCTCTGCAGGAGTGGCCGACCAACAAAGATCACTCCAAGAGCAAGGCGTGTAATAGTCGGTGAGGTTACAAAGGACCCCAGGGTAACTTCTAAGCAACTGAAGGCCTCTCTCACATTGGCTAATGTTAATGTTCATGAGTCCACCATCAGGAGAACACTGAACAACAATGGTGTGCATGGCAGGGTTGCAAGGAGAAAGCCACTGCTCTCCAAAAAGAACATTGCTGCTCATCTGCAGTTTGCTAAAGATCACGTGCACAAGCCAGAAGGCTATTGGAAAAATGTTTTGTGGACGGATGAGACCAAAATAGAACTTTTTGGTTTAAATGAGAAGCGTTATGTTTGGAGAAAGGAAAACACTGCATTCCAGCATAAGAATCTTATCCCATCTGTGAAACATGGTGGTGGTAGTATCATGGTTTGGGCCTGTTTTGCTGCATCTGGACCAGGACAGTTTGCCATCATTGATGGAACAATGAATTCTGAATTATACCAGAAAATTCTAAAGGAAAATGTCAGGACATCTGTCCATGAACTGAATCTCAAGAGAAGGTGGGTCATGCAGCAAGACAATGACCCTAAGCACACAAGTCGTTCTACCAAAGAATGGTTAAAGAAGAATAAAGTTAATGTTTTGGAATGGCCAAGTCAAAGTCCTGACCTTAATCCAATTGAAATGTTGTGGAAGGACCTGAAGCGAACAGTTCATGTGAGGAAACCCACCACCATCCCAGAGTTGAAGCTGTTCTGTATGGATGAATGGGCTAAAATTCCTCCAAGCCGGTGTGCAGGACTGATCAGCAGTTACCGGAAACGTTTAGTTGCAGTTATTGCTGCACAAGGGGGTCACACCAGATACTGAAAGCAAAGGTTCACATACTTTTGCCACTCACAGATATGTAATATTGGATCATTTTCCTCAATAAATAAATGACCAAGTATAATATTTTTGTCTCATTTGTTTAACTGGGTTCTCTTTCTCTACTTTTAGGACTTGTGTGAAAATCTGATGATCTTTTGGGTCATATTTATGCAGAAATATAGAAAATTCTGAAGGGTTCACAAACTTTCAAGCAGCACTATAGTTGAGCAGTTCTTGATATAATATGGATTACTACAGTTGTGGTGTGGAATAGGGCTGTTTACTGTTTTGGTCTCAAATGCATTAAGAAGGTAAGGAACTCATCCACTAATTAACTTTTGACGAGGCACACCTGTTAATTGAAAAGCATTTCAGGTGACTACCTCATGAAGCTGGTTAAGATAATACCAATAGTGTGCATAGTGTTATCAGTGTAAACACTGGATACGCTGAAGAATCTAAAAGAAAATCATATTTTTGTTTTGTTTTTTTAACCCTGTTTTGTTTACCACGTAATTCCATATATGTTCCAGATCCTATTTCATAGCCTAGTTTGGTGTCTTCAGTATTGTTCTACAATGTAGAAAATAGTCACAACGTAGATAACCCTATGCGTGAGTAGGGGTGTACAACCTTTTGACTGGTACTGTACATGTGACGTTCTTCAAAAGTTACTAGGATCAGATAGAAGGTAATGTTTGAGGCCACTTTTAAACCCGAGTAGAGAACTAGAAATTCTGATGCAGAGGTTCAGGTTGTTCCAGACTTTGATGCATTTGAATCTTACACTTGACTGGGATAAGGATGTTCTGACAAGGGGAATATGAAGTTGAAGTTGACTCCTTTGGCGGGTATGGTAGTTGTATACCTGTGTGTTAAGGTTCAGAAAGTTTTCAAATGTCTGAGGAATATTTTCTACAATGTAGAAAATATAAAATACAGAAAAGCCTGAGTGAGTAGGGGCATACAAACTTTTGACTGGCATGTGGTGATCTCAGATTTGGCCAAAATGAGGCAAACAGGACAAGGCGGGTCATTCCATGCCAAATCAACAAATATCTGACAAATTTATGCTCGACCATCTCAGATTTCAATGAAATTTGGATGGCTCAGAGATACTATTAAAAGAAGTTAATCCCCAAAACTTGAGCTTCCTATCTCCAACGTTTTCAGAGATACAGGCATTTGAATTTTTCAATTTTTTTGCATTTTGCTCAAAACATACATATTTCAAAGTGTAATATAATCTTTATTATGCAAGATAGAAACCTAAAATTTTGCACAGAGAGACTCAATGTCTTGTACTACAAGCTTCAACTTAGAATTTCAATGGTCATTGTATATTAGATGGTGATTTTAACAAGGAAATTAAAAAGACAAATTTGCATTTTTTGCATTTTTAATTCATTCTGGAAGCTTGCCTGTGGCAGTAATGCTTAAACTAAGAATGTTATTCAAATCTACACAGAACTATCTACCAATTTCAGTTTTACCAAGTCTCCACTATTCCTAGTTTGTCTGTAATAGGGTTTTGAAATTCGCCGATTTCTAAAACATGCCATTTTCAGTAGCATGGATTCCAATGTGGGATAGCAGTTAGGAACTTGTAAATTTTTTTCAGTAATCTCCTAGACCCATATTTTATATTTCCAAGTTTTTGTTCTGTGTCTCTCAAGTATTTCTGAGCTACAGGTGTTTAAAAATATCCATTTTTTCCAAATTCGAATTTTTGATATTATTTCCATTTTATTGATGATTAAGGACTGATAAATACAACTAAATGATTTGTATAGATAAGGAAACATTTTACTTGTGTTCATGTCACAGAAATATGGTTTTAAAAATATTATCATTTTGAAATAAGTTAAATATGAACATTTCACATTTTTCAGTAAATATATATATAAAAACTAAAGAAGTCAGTCATTTTTCATATAAATCACTTAACTTACAATTTCTGTTGTATGTTAGTTTATGGCAGTCAGAATCTTTCTTTAGTCCAATTCCTATAGAACAGGGAGGAAGTTCAGCCATTTCTAGGTGTCCAAGAACAAACTCATTTATACTGATCTCAAATTGAAAGCAACTACAATTAAATTCCCTAGTCAACTATTCAGAATATCCAGTCCTTGCAAAGAAACACATTCAGTTAATAACATGGGTAAATGTTCTCAGTGCTCTGTATTACAATGTATTTAATATAATCCAAGCAATATAATGTTATCTGAACAAGTATGCAGTTTACAGACTCTAAGACTATAAGATATGAGCCACCTGTTCTGGTATCAAAGGTCACCTATTGTGCTGTGTTGATATTGATAAGGCTGGCTGTTGTCTGGTACACAATAGCTGGTCATTGATTGCTAATGTTACACAGTCTTAGATTAAAATCAATTTACAAATAATTAATACTGAGCATTAATTGAAATTTTATTTAAAATTGAGGAAGAAACATGTCTCCTAACCTACTTCAGCCCTATTGAAGCATTTATTAACCCTCAAATATCAGTTATATGAAAATATATCAAAAATTCAAATTTGGTGAAAATGGATTTTTTAAACCCCTGTAGTTTAAAAATACTTGAGAGACACAGAAGAAAAATTTGGAAATATAAAATATGGGTCTTGGGGATTACTGAAAAAAATTTACAAGTTCCTAACTGCTATCCCACATTGGATTTCTTGCTACTGAAAATGGCATGTTTTAGAAATCGGCGAATTTCAAAACCCTATTACAGACAAACTAGGAATAGTGGAGACTTGGTAAAACTGAAATTGGTAGATAGTTCTGTGTAGATTTGAATAACATTCTTAGTTTAAGCATTACTGCCACAGGCAAGCTTCCAGAATGAGTTAAAAATGCAAAAAATGCAAATTTGTCTTTTTAATTTCCTTGTTAAAATCACCATCTAATATACAATGACCATTGAAATTCTAAGTTGAAGCTTGTAGTACAAGACATTGAGTCTCTCTGTGCAAAATTTTAGGTTTCTATCTTGCATAATAAAGATTATATTGCACTTTGAAATATGTATGTTTTGAGCAAAAAACAAAAAAATTGAAAAATTAAAATGCCTGTATCTCTGAAACTATTGGTGATAGGAAGCTCAAGTTTTGGGGATTAACTTCTTTTAATAGTATCTCTGAGCCCTCCAAATTTCATTGAAATCTGAGATGGTCGAGCATAACCTCTTGTTGATTTGGCATGGAATGACCCAGGCTTTATTTCTACAGCTTGTCAAAGCAGCCTAAAAACGAAGAAGCTTCTGATTCTAAGGGCTCTGCGCAGAATCCCCCTGAATCGGGAAATTATTTTGCCTGAATATTTTAAACTATGAGCCGTATATGATGAAATCCATGTTGAGTTCTCTCTGATCACAACATTGTCAAAAAATTTCCAGATATGATCCCGATTCTTGTGACAATTTAAAACGCTATCTCCAGATTCTTGAGGGTTTGGTGCAGCGAGATTCCACAGCAGCCGTTTTTGGAGGGAGTTTTGATTCAGTCCCTTTCCCGTCATGATAATTCTGTGTATTTATGCAGCACACAGGACAATCCACACACTAACAGGCTCCTAATCCACACAGAACCTCGCTGTGTTTTTCCTTCTGCTTTCAGGTGCTTTTTATCTTTTTCATTCAGGCTAGTTTGCATACACAAGTAGGACTTAAAATAGCTCCATTCCCCAACACATAGTTAAGCGGGTGGACAGTAATGAGGTATCAGAGGAAGCCTTTTGAATAAGCTAGCGTACCTGCTGTGTGTTACCGTAGTTACTGGCTCTAGCAACTGATTTGTCAAAAGTCAAAACAAATGACAGCAGCTAACAAACTGTACTTGAACAGATGAGCAACAGACACGTTGTTGTTTTTTACTCCAGACTTTGGACTAAATTTTCCTTCACACAGTGCATCCTCCTCGAACACTAACAACTCCTCTCGTTGCTCACTTGGATCTCTTTTCTTGTATATTAAAAAGTTCCATGTGCTGTTTCATACTTTTGATGTCTTCAGTATTGTTCTACAATGTAGAAAATACAAAATACAGAAAACCTGATGAATGAGTGAGTATAGGGCTGTCCAAACGTTTGACTGATCCTGGATATGACTGTCCTCTATTCCCAGCTTCATGCTTCCTTGTGAAACACCGACACCTTTAGCCTTATTATACTGTAGCATCATACAGTCGTTCAGCTGAAACACTTTAGCTAACTGAGGCATCTAGCTCTATTGCTAAATGTTTATTTTAGCTAATTTCATGCTGTACTCACACCATGCAAGAAAAACATAATTCCCATTCAAACCTTCAGAGCTTTCTGACAGCCGCAATTTTTCAACCCAAACCAGGAAGTGAGCCAAATGACGACAGAAACTTGCCATGCGTCCAAGGAAAAGGTTCCAAAATAGGAATTTTAGTTTATATCCATCCATCCATCCATCCTTCCATCTTCTACCACTTATCCGGATCTGGGTCGTGGGGATAGCAGCCTAAGCAGAGCAGCCCAGACTTCCCTCTCCCCGACCACCTCCACCAGCTCTTCCAGGGGAATACTGAGGCATTCCCAGGCCAGCCGAGAGATGTAATCTCTCCAGCGTGTCCTGGGCATGCCCCGGGGTCTCCTCCTGGTGGGGCATGCCCAGAAAACCTCCCTTGGGAGGCATAGGCGGAGCCAGAGGGGTGGCCGGGGGGGCACTGGACACCCCCGAAATCTGATTGAACCCCCCAGGTGCCACCCCAGATGACTGACATGTCATGGCACCGCACGTCTTTTGAGAAGATCCTGTTGCATTTTGTAATCGGTATTGCTGTTGAGTGCTAAGTTCCTACTGTGCAGTAGTTGGTGCTATGTATCACAAAGCGTTGTAATCCACCCTACTGTCAATGTAAATCCACCATTATAAGGAGGAGGAGGAGAAGAAGAGAGTCATATTTTCGGGAGAGAAACTTTATTTCGCGGTGGGGAGAAGAGAAGAACCGAGAAGAGCAGCTGCCTGCTTGTTGGTGAATGGTGAAGTCATTCTGAGGTAAGTTTTATGGTTGTTTCGGTATGAGTCAGTCATTTAATTTAAAGTCACTTTTATGTTCAGATATGAGATCGTTTTTTGTAGTTTAACCAGAGTTTTAACTTAGCTAATGTTACAATGTGAAAATGGCAGTTCACCCGCGCATACAAGATAAAGTTAACATTAGCCTACGTTAGGCTATGGTTAGGATAACATCTCTTGGTGCCCACCGATGACTCTATTAATGGAAATACTCGTCGTAATTAAAGTGTTGTCAAATATGTGTTTGAGAAAAAAGTAGATTACTTTCTGAAGAGTAAAATTATGGGCAACAAAAAAATGAATAAAGAGAGTTACACAAAGTAAATGTGTTACTACCCATCACTGTACAGTATTATATAGGCTAGGTATTCCTACAGAGGACTAGGCTAGTAATTGAATTGAATTTATGAATGAATGAATGAATTTATTTATTTTTGAATGAATGAATGAATGAATGAATGAATGAATTTATTTATTTCGAACATGTATAAATAAATAAATAAATAAATTCATTCATAGAATTGAATTTAAAGTTGGAAGTGGCTATCTAATAACATAATGCAATTGTGAATGATACCAGAAGTAACAAGACTGGCTTTTTTTTGCATAGGGTAAGTTGAGAATGAAAAGATGGGGAGATATCTCAATTCTTTGTAAAAAAAAAAAAGCAAGTCAGGCACAGATCAGGCTAACAAAGAGCTCAGCCGCAGTCCTGACCGTCCTGGAACTAGTCAGGAGAGTCAATGTCTCATACAGCCCAGCCCGCCATCACCAGGTCAGAGTAACCACAGGAGTAGTCACATCTCTAGTACAGTAATACATTTTAGAATTTAGATTTTAAAGAAGCTTTACAACTTTTATTTCACAATGTTTTGTTACTAATGTGTGGTTTTAAAATGAGTTAAAATAGTTTTAAAATATTCTTATATACGTATGTAGCTTCACTGATACCCCTTTTCCACCAAATCAGTTCCAGGGCTGGTTCGGGGCCAGTGCTGGTGCTGGTTCACAACTCGTTCAACTGGCGAGTCAGCTGAGAACCAGTTTGCTTTTCCATAGCTCGCGGTGCTAAAGGAAGCCATGTCATTACGTCGCTGTATACGTCAGTTACGTCGTTGTATACGTCAGTTATGTCGCTGTATACATCAGTTACGTCACTACGTTTGCATAAACCTTGGTGCGAATATTGAAGCAAAAACAACACGGAAGAAGCAGCAGCAGCAATAATAATAATAATGGATGACTTCGCGTTTGTACAGCTGCTGCTTCTCGTCGCTTAAAAATGGCGATCTTTCGTGGTCTTGTTATTGTTGTTGGTCTTAACAACCCCCCCCGCTGACGTAAGCGGTTCTTTCCTCTGGCCCAGCAGAGAGTTGGTGCTAGCCTGGAACCGGTTTTTCTGGCCCCAGAGCCAGTTCTTTGTCAGTGGAAACGGAAAACCCAGTTCCAAACTAAGCACTGGCCCCGAACCAGCCCTGGAACTAAAGGGGCATAAGGGAGGACACAGAGACCTCTGCTTCTGACCAGGATGATGATGATGATCCAGAGCCAGGAGATGCAATTCACCACTTCCGAGCTGTGTCCAGCACCACGTTTGCACCTCCAAAAGGACCTAGTGGTAGGCCTACTTACTTACAGCAAAATCTGCCTCATACCGTAGCTGCAGTTAGTTCTTAATAATCTTCTGGATCCCTTAGGCTAACTGTTTCTTTTACCATTTTATTTACATTCCAGACATTTCAAGATCCAAAGACAAAAGTCCTGTTCAGCCTTGTCTCTCTAAGTTCCCCAGGACACAGCATGGAATGCGCAAGAGGGCATTCAACTCAAACTGGTACAAAGACAATTCTTGGCTTGAGTATTCAGTACTGCAAGACTCTTCCTACTGCTTTGCCTGTAGACATTTCTCTCTGCCAAATGTACCAGATTCTGCCTTTACATCACCTTCAGGCTTCTCAAATTGGAAGAAAGCATTGTTTAAAGACTCTGGTTTTAAGCGCCATTCAAAATCTGAATTTCATATAAATGCTATGTATGCTTGGAACAGGTTTAGAATAGATACAGAGACAAACATGTCAATGTTAAATTCTATGAATGAGAACCGTCAAAAGAAAGTGGAAGAAAACAGAAATTACATAAAAACGATAGCTAGTGTACTGCTTTTGACGGCAACACAGAATATTGCTCAGAGGGGGCATCGAGAGTCTAAAGACTCTGTGAATAAGGGAAACTTTTTGGCCATATTGCACGAAATCGCAAAACATGACCAATTTATTGAGAAAAGGTTGGAAGCCTCTGGAAATGCTAAGTACACCAGTCACCAAATCCAGAACGAAATTCTTCAGGGGTTAGCTGAGATGGTACAGAGTGAAATCATAAAAAAAGTGAAAGAACATGAGGTGTTTAGTGTGCTCACCGATGAAACAAAAGACTTGCAAAAAAAAGGAACAAATGTCTGTAGTTTTACGGTATTATTACAATGGTGTCATTCATGAAAGTTTTTTATGCTTTCAAGCAGCTGACAGCCTCAATGCAGCTGGTCTTAGCCAAATGATTATCAGTTGTTTAGAGGGACACGGACTGGACTACAGAAATAACCTTGTGGGGCAGGGGTATGACGGTGCATCCGTCATGAGCGGCAAGCATTCAGGTGTGTCTGCAAGGATTCAAAATAATGCCAGATTTGCATTTTATGTTCACTGTAATGCACATTGCTTGAATTTGGTTCTTGTTGATGCTACAAAAGCAGTGCCTGAGGTGGTTGACTTTTTTGCACTTTTGCAGCAGCTGTATAACTTTGTATCTGGCTCTTATGTGCACACGAAGTGGCTTGCTGTTCAGAAAGAGCTTTACCCACTGCAGCAGCCTAGGGAGCTACAGGCACTTTCAGACACAAGATGGGCATGCAGATACACGGCATGCCGTAATCTGAAGGACAGGCTTCCAGCGGTTCTTAGACTGTTGCAGGATCTTGGACTGGAAAGAAGTGGTGACAGATCAGTTGAGGCAAGGGGTCTTCTTTCCCAGATAGACCTACAGTTCTTAGGGCTTTTAGTGACATTTTGCAAAGTGCTTGGTGATGCTAAATGTCTCTCTGACATGCTACAGTCCAGCACACTTGATCTAGCTAGGGCTGTGGATCTAGTAGGTGCACTTACAGACACTCTCCAGGACTACAGTGATGAAAATTACTTTGATGAACTATGGAAAGAGGTTCAGGAACTGGCTGACCAATGCAAAATTGGTGTACAAACACAATATAAAAGACATCCCAGAATCAGCTCAAGATTTCTTGACTCACTAGTGATGAGCACTGTAGGCCAGAGAAATTGTGATGATGAGGGCTTCTCTAGAGCACTTTTCTATCAGGTGATTGACTGTCTCATAGCTGAAATGAAGAGACGGTTTTCAAAGAAAAGTTGTGAGATTATGCAAGGGGTGCAGTCTCTGAACCCAACGAGTGCAACTTTCCTGAGCAAAGAGCCTCTGTTTGCCTTTGCACAGACGTATGAGTCAGATTTAGGGGACCTCAAGCATGAGGTTCACCAAACAAAGAGACTATTGGATAGGAGAGGGAAGAGTGGATTAGACAGACCATCTACGTTGCTTGATTTTCTTGTTTTTCTCAAGCCTTACAAAGAGGTCTTCCATGAGCTCTTCAGGCTTTGCAAGATCGCTGTTGTAACACCAGTAAGCACTGCGTCCTGTGAGCGAAACTTCTCAGCTTTAAAACTTATAAAGACTCACCTGAGGACCACAATGGTTGATGACAGATTAAGTCATCTCGGAACGCTCAGTGTTGAGGCAAGGAGGGCACATGCCCTCAACATTGATGAGTACGTGAGACATTTTGCCACGTCTCACCACAACAGAAGAATAATGCTCTCCTGATTATTATTAAGTGTGCTTGCTCTTTTCTTCTTAATTGTTCCTCTTAAGTGGGGTTTATTCTTCTTATTGTTCTTGTTCACCCGTTTTTGTGGCCCTTTACTCCTCCCGGGGCTTTCAAGATATTGTCATTTCACCTCTCATATGTTAAGCCAAGGCCTCAAGATGGCTTCATAATTATCAAAAACATCGTGTTTGGCGGCGGCACGGTGGTGTAGTGGTTAGCGCTGTCGCCTCACAGCAAGAAGGTCCAGGTTCGAGCCCCGTGGCTGGCGAGGGCCTTTCTGTGTGGAGTTTGCATGTTCTCCCCGTGTCCGCGTGGGTTTCCTCCGGGTGCTCCGGTTTCCCCCACAGTCCAAAGACATGCAGGTTAGGTTAACTGGTGACTCTAAATTGACCGTAGGTGTGAATGTGAGTGTGAATGGTTGTCTGTGTCTATGTGTCAGCCCTGTGATGACCTGGCGACTTGTCCAGGGTGTACCCCGCCTTTCGCCCGTAGTCAGCTGGGATAGGCTCCAGCTTCCCTGCGACCCTGTAGAAGGATAAAGCGGCTACAGATAATGAGATGAGATGAGATCATGTTTGGCCAATATATGTAATACATATGAATTTATCATCTAAAATTACTCAAATAATGCTAAAAAAGACATTTCTGAATGATCTAAGATGTTAATATTATAAAAATGAAAATCAAATCAAGTGTTTTTGATTGTCATTTCAACCATATACACTGTATACAGTGAGACGAAATACCGTTTCAGTATGGATCAAGTGGTGCAAGGGTGTAAGTAGACTTGTAATACAGCAGTGGCTATAATAACAGTGAGGTGGAGGTAGAATGTCTCATCTCATCTCATTATCTCTAGCCGCTTTATCCTGTTCTACAGGGTCGCAGGCAAGCTGGAGCCTATCCCAGCTGACTACGGGCGAAAGGCGGGGTACACCCTGGACAAGTCGCCAGGTCATCACAGGGCCGACGCACAGACAACCATTCACACTCACACCTACGGTCAATTTAGAGTCACCAGTTAACCTAACCTGCATGTCTTTGGACTGTGGGGGAAACCGGAGCACCCGGAGGAAACCCACGCGGACACGGGGAGAACATGCAAACTCCACACAGAAAAGCCCTCGCCGGCCACGGGGCTCGAACCCGGACCATCTTGCTGTGCGGCGACAGCGCTAACCACTACACCACCGTGCCACCCGAGGTAGAATGTATAAATTAAAAATTAGCAGCAGAGAAGAGAAAGTGCAGGAGTGCATTCCAGTTCAGTGAGAGAGGGTTCTGTATCATGTTTCATTGTTCAGCAGTCTTATTGCTTGGGCGAAGAAGCTCTTCACCATTCTGGAGGTGCGGGCAGTTATGGTGCGGTACCTTCTGCCTGATGGCAGTAGGGAGAAGAGTGCATGGGATGGATGTGTTGTGTCTTTCACAACGCTCATGGCTTCGTGCAGACAGTAAGTGTTGTAGATGTCAGAGGGGGAGGGAAGAGAGGCCCCAGTGATCTTTTCAGCTGAAATCATACTTAAAAGTGTGTGTATGTGTGTGCCCATGTGTGTGTGCGCTTTTGCACATTTACATATTGTAGATTTTGTAGATTGTCAGTAAACTGCAAATTCTATATCTAATCTTAGATGTACTTTATGAAGACATAACATTTACAGATTTTAATTGCAATTTATTGCGTTTCTTGAATATTCATTGTCATAGTCTGTGGACCCCCTAAAATAGCTTTGGCCACCCTCTGGCCACCCCAAAGATAAAAGTCTAGCTCTGCCACTGTTGGGAGGCGTCCAGGGGGCATCCTGACAAGGTGCCCGAACCACCTCAACTGACTCCTTTCGATGTGGAGGAGCAGCGGTTCTACTCCGAGTCTCTCCCAAATGACCAAGCTTCTCACCCTGTCTCTAAGGGAGAGCCCAGCCACCCTGCGGAGAAAACTCATTTCTACCGCTTGTATCTGCGATCTCATTTTTTTGGTCATTACTCATAGCTCGTGACCATAGGTGAGAGTGGGAACGTAGATGAACCAGTAAATTGAGAGCTTTGCCTTTTGGCTCAGCTCTCTTTTTACCACCACAGACTGGTTTAGCGTCCGCATCACTGCTGACGTTGCCCTGATTCATCTGTCCAACTCCCGCTCCCCCTTACCCTCACTCATGAACAAAACCCCAAGATACTTAAACTCCTCCACTTTAGGCAGCAACTCCCCTCTGACCCAGAGTAGGCACTCCACCCGTTTCCAGCTGAGCGCCATGGCCACGGACTTGGAAGTGCTGATCCTCATCCCAGCCACTTCACACTCGGCTGCAAGCCGTCCCAGCGCATGCTGCAAGTCACAGATTGATGAAGCCAACAGGACCACATCATCCGCAAAAAGCAGAGACGTAGTTTATATTTAAGTTTAAAGTAAAACAGCAATGCTTGAAAACTTGATTTGGAATATCAGAGTTTTTCTACATGCTATTAATGTGAAAAGATTTGGATTAAAGTATTTGTCTCTGTCTTTATTTCTATTCTGCTTTGTTCCCGTGCTCCCTGTATGTTCTTTAACTTTTCTTTCAGCATTGTCAGTAGCTTTGCTTGAGATATCACTGATGTTAAACATAAGGCCAAATACATGCAGTATGACATAGTATACACACAGGACACTTTTTTCGATGGAATAAAAACGTGTTCTATTCCCTTCTAGTGGATTTCATTCATTTGGTTTAATAGCCTGCAATATTGTTAGCATATCGCTTATTCTACATGTATTACATCACTTTACCCAATGAAGAATGAGCGTTGAATAGGGTTTATGATATTGCATGGTTGTCAAGACAACATGACGTCACGCGTCAGAGACGTAAAACTTCCCTGCTAGCGAGCGACTGGGACAATTTGTAAACAAACATGGCCGCCAGGTTTGCTTCATTAAATACAGAAGATTTTGAGAGAATTTTGAAAGAGAAAGACGCGTTGAACACCTGAAAGGAATGTATAATAATAATATTGGCTGGCTTTTTTTCATGGTATATCAGATATATTTTGTCTTTGACTCGTTCAGTATCATGTTAGCTGAATGGAATATATCTGATATACCACACAACGCTGGCCAATATTATTTAAATACTTAATACTGAATTATTTGAACCACAGCTCTGGTCAACAGAGAGAGATAGAAGAAAGGGAGATGAGGTTTGAGAGAGATAGAGGCCTTTAAATTATGTACTTGTTTGCATGTAACCTACTTCAGACCCTGTCTCTGTGGCACACTCAGAAGCTTTCCCTAGGGCGCATGGTTACTATATGTTTTCTAGCACAGAAATGTGACTTTGTCTGACATTTAAAGTGAGCAGAAAGCCACGAAATTCCCACCAGCTCTTCTTCATATTCATCCATTAAAAATAATACAAACAAACAAATAAATAAAGATGAGAAGGGCACTCAGAGCTCAGACCTCTGCCAAAGCCAAAAGGCTATCTTGCAACATTAGCAAAAGTGAAATTAAATTTGTGGATCCACCCTGTTTAATAGGTTCTTCCTTTATTTTTCTTCTAGTGAATTTAATGGCCCATGCTACACTCTTCCATCAAGTTTCAAGGAAAGTGGATTGGTATGTTTTGTGCAATCCTGCTTACTGTCAGACAGACAAACAGATTGACAAACAATCTACTTGGTGGAGGTAATAAAGAGAAAGCACAAAGTAGATCTCTACTACACACTCCTAAACTAAAGCACAACACAGTGAACACTGTGGTTTCAGACGTACTCAGGGAATCGATCACTCAGTATCATCCAACCATCCATCCATCCACCCACTTCACCACCGTGTTGTCCCTACAGTATTATATATGCCATATTATCAGGTAAATACAGCACAATGACAGGTGTACAATTATTGACTTTTGCCTCTCTGTTGCCCTGCACAATGTATTTGCCCCCCTCAACCCTGTCCCAATAGAAAGAGACCACCACAGGACCACCAGAAAGGCCTAGTCCAAATGTGTAAGATTCAAGGAATCTGAAAGAATTTCAGTGTGTAAAGGCAAGGGTACAAACCTAAGCTGAACACCCATGATCTCTGATCCCTCAGACAGTACTACAGCAAGAACTGTCATTCAGCTATAGCTGATATAACCACATGGGCTTCAGATTACTTTGGCACACCTTTGTCAAGCTACAATACAGATTTACATTCAAAAATGGCAGTTAAGACTTTACGGTGCAAAAAGGAAGCCTTATGTTAACTGTGTCCAGAAGCACTGCCAACTCCTCTCAGCTTGGTGGCATCTGGAATGGACCATCACACAGTGGAAATGTGTATTGTGGTCAGACTAATCCGTATTCCAGGTCTTTTTGGAAGAAATGGATATTGTGTGCTCCGGACCAAAGACAGAAAAGACCATCCAAACTGTTATCAGCAACAAGTCCAAAAGCCAGGGTCTGTCATGGTATGGGGTTGTGTCAGTGGCCTTGACAAAGGTAACTTACACTTCTGTGATGGCAGCATTAATGCAGAAAAGTACACTGGGATTTTGGAGCAACATACATTGCCTTCAAGACGACATCGTTTCCAGGGATAGTTCAACAAGACAATGCAAAACTACATTCTACACATGTTACAAAGACATGGCTGTGGAACAAGAAGGTGTCTGTCCCCTCTGTCCCCAATAATGTGTGGAGAATTCTGAAATGAAAAATATGACAATGACAACCTGTACTGTTGCACACCTTAAGACCTGTTTGCAGGAAGAATGGGACAAAATAACACCTGAAACGCTTCATCACTTGGTGTGTTCAGTCCCTAAACATCTTTTAAGTGTTGGAATGACAACATTGTAAAGTGATAAACGCTTTACTGTCCCAACATTTTTTGAAATGTGTTGCATGAATCAAAATTGAAAAGTGTTTATTTTGAAAATAATAATAATAATAATAATGAGGTAAAACAGCAAATAATGTGCTGTTGGATTGTTTTGCTGTGGATCTTGCTCTCAAATGTTTCTTCAGTACAAAACTGGAGAAGCAAAGGTTGGATGACAAACGTTCTGGATGATGGAGTCAGACACAAATAGTGGATATTTAGTTATTCTCCAAACCATTACTTTAAACTGATATGCAGTTTTAACTGTTTTTAATCTTAGTGAAGAAATTAAACACACACACACACACACACACACACACACACACAAAGAAATCAATAAAAATAAAAAAATAACGACAACTTGTTGGTATGGATGCCTTCTGAACTCTTCCTAAAGTGAAGCAAAATCTCTGCAAGAGAATACTTAAAAATGCTTCATGGCAGCTTCAGTGCTCAGTGTGTGTGTGTGTGTGTGTGCGCGCGTGCATGTGCATTTGTGTCAGTTTGGTCATTAAGAGTGTGGCAGGTGCTTGAAAAATGACGCACACTCCTATGAATCCAGAGCAGATGGCAGCCCATCAGCAAATACAGGGTGTGTGTGTGTGTGAGTGAGCGAGAGATACTGCAAGAGAGCAGCTGAATGAATCATACTTCTCTGCTGAGACCTGAGACCCTCCCCAAGCAAAGCACTCTATTTTCTGCCCTTGATACTTTCATCATAATACTTGTCTGTGTGCACACACACACGCGTGCACAGATCTGCAGCAACAGCACACACGTTTGACCTTGACACCATGCAAATGAAACCCCAAGCTGTTTAAAAATAATAAAAACAGGAGAAGCACGTTTATAGGAGACAAGATAGCAGCAAAACCTGGTAGGTCTGTGTGTGTGCGCTTATGTGTGTACTTGTCCTCATATGTGCATGTATGAGGAACATGAAAGTGTGCGTGTTCTTAACTTCATACCAAAGGAAGAAGGCTTTTGAAAAGGTCAAAGGAATGAGAAGGTTCACTTGCTCTTCTGCTCTTGGGGGAAAAAGAAACAGCTGAAGATAAAAGACAGAAGCAAAGAACGAGTGCTGAAAGAAGAACGAGTGAGTGAAGACCGATGGTAAAAACTGAATGATACAAAAAGAAAGGTGGTGTGTGTGTGTGTGTGTGTGTGTGCATGTGCAATTGAGATGGGAACATCAAGGCATGCACGTGCACACACACACACACACACACAATCCCCACTCACTTCATTCAGGCAAATATTAGATGTACAAAGTGCTCCACAATATTGTTTTTCTTGTCACAAAAGTCAATTTAACTAAAAAAGCAGACATGACATGATGGATGTAACATGATGCTCCCACCACCATGCTTCACAGTGAGAAGTGTTGGATTTCCACCAGATAAGATAAGATAAGATAAGATAAGATAAGATAAGATAAGATAAGATAAGATAAGATAAGATAAGATAAGAAGACCTTTATTATCCCACAATGGGGAAATTTCCTGTTTGCAGCAGTACGTTGGGTAGCAGCAGAGGACATATCAAGCCACACAAGTAAAAAAAATAAAAAGTGTGTGTGTAATATATAACAGGGTTCGAAATTCTTTTTTTTTTTTTCACCACCCAGCCGGACTAGTTACCTTCCAAAGTAACTAGCCAAACAGAAAATCAACTAGCCAAAATTTGTTCATGTATGAATTTTACTTCTGTCAAAAATAACGCAAAAGAGAGTAGTTACCATTGTTCATGACTAATGTGCATTTATTTCAAGACCCGAGTATTTTGATACTGTTGTTAAATACATAAATGAGAACAACACAGAGCACCAAAATATAACATCAACAAATAATAATATATTGGAAAACTTGGCAACTTGGAGTATGAGTATTGAAAACAAATATACTTACTATCATGACTATAGCACCCAAAATATGTCCAACATGCTTTCTGTATTTAACCATTTATGAGAGAGAAAGCATTAGGAGCTTCATATTGACTAGGAATCAACTTGAAAAAAATTAATTATTCCATAAAAATCGTATCGTAGCCAAGGCCTACCCTGCTCCCACGTTTGCTTATAAGTCCTTTGTTGTTTCTCCTTCTCGTACGCTTTATCGGCGGCCTTTTTCTCCTCTTCAGACCGAGGTCGCTTTGTCCCCGTCTCTGGCGGTTTCTGTACACCTTTCAGAAAATTCCACATCGCAACGTAGCTTTGGCAGATATAGATGTAAACAACAACAAAAACACACGTGTTTAAATGGGTGATAATGTGGCCACATCTATTGAATTTGATAACGTGTTGTGGCAGCGGGGGCATGGCCAAGCGTCGGTCTGTGAATGGAGGGCGGCGTCAGGGAAGGTAAGTGGTTGAATCATTGCACCTGATGGGGATTAACCTGTGTTTGTGTGTCTTCCCCAGTGACCGCGCCCTTTAAAAGGAGAGGAGAGCAGAGAAAGGGAACTCTCTCTCCCCAACCAGAATGTGTGTGTGTGTGTGTGTGTGTGTGTGTGTGTGTGTGTGTGTGTGTGTGTGTGTGTGTGTGTGTGTGAGCATGCATGCACGCGGCTGGGAAGTGATAAAAGGCTGAAAAGCTAGCAATAAATAGTTCATTGAGAACTCAGTTCTGGCCTGCCGTGCTTCTGTGCTCCACCCACCTAGTCCAATACTACACGTGATTACCGCAATATTCAACAAGATGCGTTATACAGTGGTGCTTGAAAGTTTGTGAACCCTTTAGAATTTTCTATATTTCTGCATAAATATGACCTAAAACATCATCAGATTTTCACACAAGTCCTAAAAGTAGGTAAAGAGAACCCAGTTAAACAAATGAGACAAAAATATTATACTTGGTCATTTACTTATTGAACAAAATGACCCAATATTACATATCTGTGAGTGGCAAAAGTATGTGAACCTTTGCTTTCAGTATCTGGTGTGACCCCCTTGAGCAGCAATAACTGCAACTAAACGTTTCCAGTAACTGTTGATCAGTCCTGCACACCGGCTTGGAGGAATTTTAGCCCGTTCCTCCGTACAGAACAGGTTCAACTCTGGGATGTTGGTGGGTTTCCTCACATGAACTGCTCGCTTCAGGTCCTTCCACAACATTTCGATTGGATTAAGGTCAGGACTTTGACTTGGCCATTCCAAAACATTAACTTTATTCTTCTTTAACCATTCTTTGGTAGAACGACTTGTGTGCTTAGGGTCGCTGTCTTGCTGCATGACCCACCTTCTCTTGAGATTCAGTTCATGGACAGATGTCCTGACATTTTCCTTTAGAATTTGCTGGTATAATTCAGAATTCATTGTTCCATCAATGATGGCAAGCCGTCCTGGCCCAGATGCAGCAAAACAGGCCCAAACCATGATACTACCACCACCATGTTTCACAGATGGGATAAGGTTCTTATACTGGAATGTAGGATTTTCCTTTCTCCAAACAGAATGCTTCTCATTTAAACCAAAAAGTTCTATTTTGGTCTCATCCGTCCACAAAACATTTTTCCAATAGCCTTCTGGCTTGTCCATGTGATCTTTAGCAAACTGCAGATGAGCAGCAATGTTCTTTTTGGAGAGCAGTGGCTTTCTCCTCACAACCCTGCCATGCACACTATTGTTGTTCAGTGTTCTCCTGATGGTGGACTCATGAACATTAACATTAGGCAATGTGAGATAATGTGAGATGTGAGAAATAAATTGAGAATTTCTTCTGTTAGGTGGGTCTCACTGGGACTCGACGTTACCCTGGGGTCCTTTGTGACCTCGCTGACTATTACACGCCTTGCTCTTGGAGTAATCTTTGTTGGTCGACCACTCCTGGGGAGGGTAACAATGGTCTTGAATTTCCTCCATTTGTACACAATCTGTCTGACTGTGGATTGGCAGAGTCTAAACTCTTTAGAGATGGTTTTGTAACCTTTTCCAGCCTGATGAGCATCAACAGCACTTTTTCTGACATCCTCAGAAATCTCCTTTGTTTGTGCCATGATACACTTCCACAAACATGTGTTGTGAAGATCAGACTTTGATAGATCCCTGTTCTTTAAATAAAACAGGGCGCCCACTCACACCTGATTGTCATCCCATTGATTGAAAACACCTGACTCTAATTTCACCTTCAAATTAACTGCTAATCCTAGAGGTTCACATACTTTTACCACTGACAGATATGTAATATTGGATCATTTTCCTCAATAAATAAATGACCAAGTATAATATTTTGTCTCATTTGTTTAACTGGGTTCTCTTTATCTACTTTTAGGACCTGTGTGAAACTCTGATGATGTTTTAGGTCATATTTATGCAGAAATATAGAAAATTCTAAAGGGTTCACAAACTTTCAAGCACCACTGTATGCATGCGCAGTAGTGAAAAAACCGACAGCCTGACTCGTACACGATATGATTCGGAATTCTTCGGTATTTTCCGTCCTGCCAATAAACACATCGATTAACACAGACACGGCACACTCTTAATATGTGGCAGCTTTAGTTGACGGTGTGTCTGAATCTTCGCTTCATATGTATTTTTTAATTTTCAACTAGCCAGCCAGGCTGGCTAGTGACAGGAATTACCCGCCAAATGACAAATTAAGTCGCCTCGGGCGACCGGACCACCGCAAATTTCGAGCCCTGTAATTAATATATATATATATATATATATATATATATATATATATATATATATATATAAAGAAAAAATTATACCTAAGATAAATACTAAGTTAGAGGAATTATGAAGTAGATGAAACACACTTATTGCACATATCAGGTGGTTGTAATTGCAAAAGATAAAACAAACAAAAAAACCCAGAAAAAAAAATCTAAGGCTTTTTGGCAAAAAAAGTTCAATGTTGGTCAAATCAGCCAAAAGAAGAAGTTTTTTCCAAATATTTTTCGGAGTCTCAAACATGAGATTTCAAATATTTTTTCCCAATAATGCCTCTCTTCTTGACACTTTTCCAAAAGCCCAGCTATGGTTACGGTTGTCCTGTGAACAGCTTCTGTTCAGTCATCTGAGCACTGAAGTTACCCTTAGCCTCTTGGTTCCTTCTCTGTCTCGTACTCTTCTTGGCCTGGAGAATTCATGTTGCATGAATGTTGTGTAAAAACCCCCAAATCTACTTCATAAAACCAGACTTCTTTAATTATTCCTGTTTGGATAGGGGCCCATACAGTGGCCTTTTGTGCGTAATTAACTGCTCGACTGACTCATTAAACCGTGGGTATTAATTAGATGCTGGTTCTCCCTGCCACATCCATCATCGCTGGGGAAAGTCTGTGTGAATACGAATGTGTCACAACACCAACACAACTCCGCTCAGTGATATAATGGCATACTTTTTTGGAAACTGTACATTTGTCCATTTGTTTATCTTAAATTGAGAATGTTGATGAAATCCCCAAGTTGATATCAAATGTTGTGTTACTATTTTAAAAAATAAATAAAAAAGCAGCAGCAGGTTATATTTCTTTTTATCCTGAATTCAGTAAAAATTCAGTTTGTGCTGCTGGTGTGATTGTTTCAATAATGATGATAATGCCTCGGGCCCTAACGTGCCCAAACCCCAACAGGTCGTCTCTGCCAGCAATTCAGTTTAAAAAAAATAAACAAACTAATAATAATAATAATAATAATTCGAGAGGACTATTCAAGCAGTAAAATGATTAATTCCGAAGTGCAATCCTTCCTGACCCATTGAGATCATTATTTATTAAGCAAATTGATTATGCAATTAATTAATCTACTTCTCCACAATTTGTCACAGTGGCCTGAGTAAATAAAGAACAAAAGTTAGAACATAAATTTCTCCAACATAACTCATCCTAATGTTCTCCTTAATTGAGGTCACAGCTTTTCTGTACTGCCTTTTTATACACAACCCTAAGCTAAACTAAATCGAGCAGAAGATAAAGGAAAGGTTTCCATAACGTCAAGGTATAAACACACACAAAATACCAAAGCACTTTCTCTCATTGTACATAATGTTAAACAATATTTTTTTTTCTGGTGAGAAAGGTTAATTAAAAAAAAAGTTTAAAAAATAACAGACATTTGTTATTTGCATAAGTATTGTTAGGGTGGTAACATGATACTACCACCACCATGTTCCACTCATGTTAGCTCAGAACAGGAATCTGAGTCTATATTTCGTACAGACTATATCATGGTATAAGAGCTATAAACCACTTCAGAGGTGTGCTGTTTCTGGAAAATAATCAGGTTGCGAAGAGTAACCTCCTCATCGTTGATTATCTTTCTCGAACAACATGCCACTAATTGTTTTATTCTTTACATCTATAAAAGTGCTTCTGAAGCCAAATATGAGAATCATACGAACTTGAAGATTTTGATTTATATGATTGATTTATTTATGATAAAACAAGTAAATCAAAGAAATTAAACTTTGTAGCAGTGTTAGTGGGTTTTTTTTAAATCTTGCATTACTGCAAAAAAGATGACATGAAAGAGTTTTGTGGATATCATTTCATAAGGAGAATTGTTTTAATTCAAAATAAGCCAAAATTAAAAATAAGCTGAACACACACACACACACATATACATTATATATATACACACACACACACACACTTTATATATATATATATATATATATATATATATATATATATATATACACACACACACACATACATTAGAGTAGAGTGGGGTAATACGCCCCCGTGGGGTAATACGCCCCCGGCCTGTTTTACCCAAAATAACCACCAGATGGTGCAAAGTTACATTTCTATTGTTGCTATGGACTGGCTTGACAACGGGGATATACAAATATCCACTGTGGATCGCATATTAGCAACGCAGCGGAGAGAAATCAAATTTCATGGTAAGTGATATAATTTTCAGATATCAGTAAAACTGTATTTAGATAGCTGCTATTTCGTCAGATATCACAGCTGTGTATGTGGTATGAGTAGACAAGTCAGTACATTAAAAAAATACATTAGGTATAAAAAGTTGAATCACATTTTGAAAGTAAGACCCTTTTTTGTAAAAGTGTAGTCTGTGGGGTAAAACGCCCCCTTAATGGCGGGGTAAATGGCCCCCAGGGGGCATCGTTTCCTTTTATCATAATTACTGTATTTCATACATTTCTGAATAGCAGATACATAGTTTTTAATAACATCTCGCTTACCTGGTTGAGTAAAGCAAGTAATTTGAACTTAATATTAAAAATAATTGAAATTTAAAAAAAAATTGAAATTAAAATGCGAAATATAATAAAATAATGCATCTATTCATTAATTCAGGGATATTTTCTTGTTTCTTTCACATTATAGGCTTAAGTAAACACTTTTGCTCTCCAAACAGCTTTTTTTTTGAGTGAGGGGGCCTATTGCCCCACCTCAGGGAGCCTTTTACCCCACTGGGGGGGTAAAAGGCCCCCTTGGCACAATGTTTGTTTTTGTTAAAAAAAAAAAATTAAGTATTAACTTTAGGCAAACTTTAGGTGGCATTATTGTTCATGTCACTGTTGTCAAAAACTATGATTAAAACTAAACACATGGTTCATTTCAATTTGGAGAAAAACTGAATTTTCCTTAAGGGGGGCTTTTTCCCCCACTCTATATATACTGTATGTACACACACACACACACACACACACATTATATATATATATATATATATATATATATATATATATATATATATATACACACACACACACACACACATACATACATACATACATACATACATACAGTTGAAACCGTATATTTACATACACTTTAGGAAAAGACACAATCTTTTTTTTTTCTCATAGTCAGACATGAAATCAGACATTCACTTTAACTTTTTCATGTCTGTCTGAATATTTAAAATTATTTCAATGTACTTAATGCCAAATTAATCAGAGAAGGAGTTTTTTATTCAATATTTTAATTGCTTTTATCAAATCAGAAGTTTACATACACTTCATCAGTACTTGGTACAATTGCCCTTAAACTGTCTGACTTGGGTCAAACGTTTTGGATAACCTTCAACAAGCTTTGCACAATACTTGACAGGAATTTTGGCCCATTCCTCTTGACAGAACTGGTATAACTGGGCCATATTTTTTGGCTGCTTTGCATGCACATGTCGTTTCAGCTCTGCCCACAAATTCTCAATAGGGTTGAGGTCGGGGCTTTGTGATGGCCACTCCAAAACATTGACTTTGTTGTCATCAAGCCATTTTTTGACCAGTTTGGCGGTGTGCTTCGGGTCATTGTCCATTTGGAAGACCCATTTGCGGCCAAGCTTTAACTTCCTGGCAGATGCTTTCAGGTGTTGGTTCAGTATCTCCACATACTGTTCCTTCTTCATTACTCCATTGATTTTGTGAAGTGCACCAGTACCTCCTGCAGCAAAACAACCCCACAACATGATGCTGCCTCCGCCATGTTTCACTGTTGGTATGGTGTTGTTAGGATTGTAAGTGTCTCCTTTTTTTCTCCAAACATATCGTTGTTGATTATGGCCAAACAGCTCAATTTTAGTTTCATCCGACCACAAGACATGTCTCCAAAAATTGAGATCCTTTCCCCTGTGTTCATTTGCAAACTGTAATCTGGCCTGTTTATGTTTGTGTTGGAGTAATGGCTTTCTCCTGGCAGAGTGGCCTTTCAGCCCATGTTGGTGCAGAACTCGTTTCACCGTGGACAGTGACACACTCTTACCAGCTTCAGCCATCATCTTCACGAGGTCCTTTGCATTCATTCTTGGGTTCTTACGCACAGCACTGACCAGAACCTGCTCATCTCTGGGACTCAGAATCCGTCTCCTTCCTGTGCGGTATGATGGCTCGACATTCCCACATTGTTTATACTTTCATATAATGGTTTGAACTGAAGACCGTGGCACCTTCAGGCTTCTTGAAATTTCCCCCAAAGATGAGCCAGACTTGTGCAAGTTAACCATTCTTAGTCTGAGATCTTGATCAATTTCTTTAGATTTACCCATGTTGTGTACAAGGAAGCACAGTGTTTGAGGTGTTCCTTAAAATACAATCACAGGTGTGTGTCTCATGTGTGTCTCCAATTAATTCAAATGTTGCCAATTAACCTATCAGAAGCTTCCAAAGACATGACATCATCATCTGGGCATTCCTACATTGTTTAAAGGCACACAAACTGCAGTGTATGTAAACTGATTTGATAAAAGCAATTAAAATATTGAATAAAAATCTCCTTCTCTGATTAATTTGGCATTAAGTACATTGAAATAATTTTAAATATTAGACAGACATGAAAAAGTTAAAGTGAATGTCTGATTTCATGTCTGACTATGAGAAAAAAAAAAGATTGTGTCTTTTCCTAAAGTGTATGTAAATATACGGTTTCAACTGCACATACATACATTATATACACACACACACACATACATCCATTATATATATATATATATATATATATATATATATATATATATATATATATATATACACACACACACACTGTGTGTGTGTGTGTGTGTGTGTGTGTGTGTGTATATATATATATAT
This sequence comes from Neoarius graeffei, assembly GCF_027579695.1. Taxonomy (NCBI): domain Eukaryota; kingdom Metazoa; phylum Chordata; class Actinopteri; order Siluriformes; family Ariidae; genus Neoarius; species Neoarius graeffei. The sequence goes on from NC_083571.1 coordinate 61,328,241, forward strand.
ATATATATATACACTGTATATATAATTACTAGACACAATTTCACATCATTTTGTTTCTCCACCATTTAACAATAAAAAGCAATGCAGTAGTTGCTCTGCTGGTGTGTATCAGTGTTGTGTAACCATCATTAATGAGGTTAATGATCCATGAAGCCTCAGTACAGCCTTTGTGTGTGTCTATGTGTGTGTGTTAAGGATGCATCGGGTCTTTGAGCCACAACAACAATCAGCTCGTGGATCTTTCATAAAATATCCAGTTACAACTTTATGCCACATTTACACACATCATGGGAAAATTCAAACTGGGAAACTTCCTGTCTTCCATTTAAAATGTTCACAAAGTTGCTATTTGCATATTTTATGAACATTACCAGGCAAAAGTTTGGACACATCATCTATCCATCCATTATCTGTAGCCACTTATCCTGTTTTACAGGGTCGCAGGCAAGCTGGAGCCTATCCCAGCTGACTATGGGTCAGAGGCAGGGTACACCCTGGACAAGTCACCAGGTCATCACAGGGCTGACACATAGACACAGACAACCATTCACACTCACATTCACACCTACGCTCAATTTAGAGCCACCAGTTAACCTAACCTGCATGTCTTTGGACTGTGGGGGAAACCGGAGCACCCGGAGGAAACCCACGCGGACACGGGGAGAACATGCAAACTCCACACAGAAAGGCCCTCGCCAGCCACGGGGCTCAAATCCAGGACCTTCTTGCTGTGAGGCGACAGTGCTAACCACTGCACCACCATGCCGCCACACATCATCTAATTAAATTGTTTTTCTTTATTTTTATTCATTGTCACTTCATGTCTTAAAGTAATGATAGATGTCGTTTCTCTTTACTTAGTTGAGCGGTTCTTGGTATAATATGGATTATTGCTACAGTTGTGGTGTATAATAGGGCTATTTTATTATTTGTATTTTTATCGTTTACTGTTTGATCTCAAACACATTGAAAAGGTAAAAAACTTGTCCACTAATTAACTTTTGACGAGGCACGCCTGTTAATTGAAAAGCATTCCAGGTGACGACCTCATGAAGCTGGTTAAGATAATACCAATAGTGTGTAAAGCATCATCAAGGGAAACGCTGGATATGCTGAAGGATCTAAAATATCAAACATATTTTGTGTTTAAGACTTTTTATTGTTTACCACATACATGTGTTATTTCATAGTTTTGATGTCTTCAGTATTGTACAAAATACAGAATGAGTGAGTTGGGGTGTACAAACTTTTGATTAGTCCTGTATCATTAGCTAGCCTTGGCATATAGCTGTCTTGTTAAACATTAACATGACGTCTCTTCCAACTTTTCTTATTAGGAAGTTTATTATTAACTATAATAGATCTGAAAATGCACAACAATGTTAAAACATAAAGTGCACAATTTCAAAGATAAATTAGTAGCTTTTCAGAAACAGTCATCTGATTCGGACAGTACGGAAATAATGTGAAAATATTTCAAGGAAAATGTGACAATTTTTTTTGAAAATAAAACCATAATATTCTGAGAATAAAGTAACAAAGTTACAAAGAATAAAACTGCTCTTCTGCATTGTGTTGTTTTGTTTTGCTATTGTCTATGTGTGAGTATATGTGCTGTGGATTTTTCATCCTATTGTCATTTAATAAGTGTTAATGTCACTTCAATTGCTTGTTTCCGAATGTGTGTGCTGACTGTCTATGAACAATAAAAAATAAGTAAAAAAAAAAAAAGAATAAAATTGTAAGATTTTGAGAAAAGAGTCCCAAGTGAACAGTGAGAGGAGTTGTTAGTGTTCGAGGAGGATGCACTGTGTGAAGGAAAATTTAGTCCAAAGTCTGGAATAAAAAACAACAACGTGTCTGTTGCTCAGTTTATCTGTTCAAGTACAGATTGTTAGCTGCTGTCATTTGTTTTGACATTTTTTTTTTGACAAATCAGTTGCTAGAGCCAGTAACTACGGTAGCACACAGCAGGTACGCTAGCTTATTCAAAAGGCTTCCTAGGTGTGTGACTCTGATACCTCATTACTGTCCACCCGCTTAACTGTGTGTTGGGGAATGGAGCTATTTTAAGTCCTACTTGTGTATGCAAACTAGCCTGAATGAAAAAGATAAAAAGCACCTGAAAGCAGAAGGAAAAACACAGCGAGGTTCTGTGTGGATTAGGAGCCTGTTAGTGTGTGGATTGTCCTGTGTGCTGCATAAATACACAGAATTATCATGACGGGAAAGGGACTGAATCAAAACTCCCTCCAAAAACGGCTGCTGTGGAATCTCGCTGCACCAAACCCTCAAGAATCTGGAGATAGCGTTTTAAATTGTCACAAGAATCGGGATCATATCTGGAAATTTTTTGACAATGTTGTGATCAGAGAGAACTCAACATGGATTTCATCATATACGGCTCATAGTTTAAAATATTCAGGCAAAATAATTTCCCGATTCAGGGGGATTCTGCGCAGAGCCCTTAGAATCAGAAGCTTCTTCATTTTTAGGCTGCTTTGACATGCTGTAGAAATAAAGCCTGTCCTATTTGCCTCATTTTGGCCAAATCTGAGATCACCACATGCCAGTCAAAAGTTTGTATGCCCCTACTCACTCAGATTTTTCTGTATTTTGTATTTTCTACATTGTAGAAAATATTCCTCAGACATTTGAAAACTTTCTGAACCTTAACACACAGGTATACAACTACCATACCCGCCAAAGGAGTCAACTTCAACTTCAACCCTTGTCAGAACATCCTTATCCCAGTCAAGTGTAAGATCCAAATGCATCAAAGTCTGGAACAACCTGAACCTCTGCATCAGAATTTCTAGTTCTCTACTCAGGTTTAAAAGTGGCCTCAAACATTACCTTCTATCTGCTCCTAGTAACTTTTGACCAGCCTAATATTTAAAAAAATGATTATCTCTGAAAGCCAACATTTTTTTTCCTGCAATTCACTTTTTTACTGATATTGTACATTTTGTACCTTAGTTATTAGTTTATTAAAATATGATATTTCATAGTATTGATAAGCATTTCCATTATCCATATCTGTAGCCGCTTATACTGTGCAGGGTCGCAGGCAAGCTGGAGCCTATCCCGGCTGACTATGGGCACGAGGCAGGGTACACCCTGGACAAGTCGCCAGGTCATCACAGGGCCGACACATAGACACGGACAACCATTCACACTCACATTCACACCTACGGTCAATTTAGAGTCACCAGTTAACCTAACCTGCATGTCTTTGGACTGTGGGGGAAACCGGAGCACCCGGAGGAAACCCACGTGGACACGGGGAGAACATGCAAACTCCACACAGAAAGGCCCTCGCCGGCCACGAGGCTCGAACCCGGACCTTCTTGCTGTGAGGCAACAGTACCAACCACTACACTACCATGCCGTGTATTGATAAGCATGTTTACTTATCCATTTTAGTCATTATTAGTTTGGTTACTGTTACTTTTAGACCTATGGTATTTTAGATGGGGAGAATCTAGGACAAGCTTAATGAGTTTCCTTCCTCCCCAACACATAGTTACTTATCATTGTCATTATTTTTGCCTTTTTTATGTGTAAAATAAAAACTAACAAAAAAACAATTGTAGAACAATACTGTCGACATCAAAACTATGAAATCACCTGACACCTGCTTGTTTCATTTCAAAATAATCTGTTCAGTGATCTTTTTCCTTTGAATGAAAGTGTAGAACATATCAGAATAGAGCAGCACAATCGATAATTTTACATGTAAACAGGCAACTGAGCTGAAATATAAAACTGAAGCACACAAACTAAACCATGTGCCATGTTTTTTGTTTTGTTTTTTATGCCAATTTGGATTAGGTTGGGTACAAGGCTGGGGAGGGGGAGAGGTCTGTGGGAGGCTTTAAAAAAAAAGGCTGACTGCCAAGGTAGTGAAGAACTCAAATTAAATCAAACCAATTATCTATATAGGCGGCACGGTGGTGTAGTGGTTAGCGCTGTCACATGACAGCAAGAAGGTTCTGGGTTCAAGCTCAGTGGCCGGCGAGGGCCTTTCTGTGTGGAGTTTGCATGTTCTCCCCGTGTCCATGTGGGTTTCCTCCGGGTGCTCCGGTTTCCCCCACAGTCCAAAGACATGCAGGTTAGGTTAACTGGTGGCTCTAAATTGACCGTAGGTGTGAATGGTTGTTTGTCTCTATGTGTCAGTCCTACGATGACCTGGCGACTTGTCCAGGGTGTACCCCGCCTCTCGCCCATAGTCAGCTGGGATAGACTCCAGCTTGCCTGCGACCCTGTAGAACAGGATAAGCGGCTACAGATAACGGATGGATGGAATTATCTACAGTGCTCAGCGTAAATGAGTATACCCCCTTTGAAAAGTAACATCTCATCTCATCTCATCTCATTATCTCTAGCCGCTTTATCCTTCTACAGGGTCGCAGGCAAGCTGGAGCCTATCCCAGCTGCCTATGGGCGAAAGGCGGGGTACACCCTGGACAAGTCGCCAGGTCATCACAGGGCTGACACATAGACACAGACAACCATTCACACTCACATTCACACCTACGGTCAATTTAGAGTCACCAGTTAACCTAACCTGCATGTCTTTGGACTGTGGGGGAAACCGGAGCACCCGGAGGAAACCTACGCGGACACGGGGAGAACATGCAAATTCCGCACAGAAAGGCCCTCGCCAGCCACGGGGCTTGAACCCGGACATTCTTGCTGTGAGGCGACAGCACTAACCACTACACCACCGTGCCACCCCAATATCTCAATGAACACAAACAATTTCCAAAATGTTGAAAAGACAAAGTTTAATATAACATCTGTTTAACTTATAACGTGAAAGTAAGGTTAATAATATAACTTAGATTACACATTTTTTCAGTTTTACTCAAATTAGGGTGGTGCAAAAATGAGTACACCCCACAACAAAAACTACTACATCTAGTACTTTGTATGGCCTCCATGATTTTTAATGACAGCACCAAGTCTTCTAGGCATGGAATGAACAAGTTGGCGACATTTTGCAACATCAATCTTTTTTCCATTCTTCAACAATGACCTCTTTTAGTGGCTGGATGCTGGATGGAGAGTGATGCTCAACTTGTCTCTTCAGAATTCCCCATAGGTGTTCGATTGGGTTCAGATCAGGAGACATACTTGCCACTGAATCACTTTCACCCTGTTCTTCTTCAGAATTCAACAGTGGCCCTTAGATGCGTGTTTAGTTATGTTGGAAAAATGCACGACGACCAAGGGCATGGAGTGATGGTAGCATCTTCTCTTTCAGTATAGAGCAATACGTCTGTGAATTCATGATGCTATCAATGAAATGCAGCTCCCAGACACCACCAGCACTCATGCAGCCCCACATAAGGACACTGCTACCACCATGTTTCACTGCAGGCACCATGCATTTTTCTTTGTATTCCTCACCTTTGCGCCACCATACAGTTTTGAAGCCATCAGTTCCAAAAACATTTATCTTGGTCTCATCACTCCAGAGTATAGAGTCCCAGTAGTTTTCATCTTTGTCAGCATGGGCCATGGCAAACTCTAGGCGGGCTTTTTTGTGCCTGGGCTTTAGGAGAGGCTTCTTTCACGGATGGCATCCATGCATGCCATTCCTCTGCAGTGTATGTCGTATTGTGTCACGGGAAATAGTCACCCCAGTTTGGCTTTCTACTTCTTTAGATAACTGCATTGAACTTGCAAGCCGATTTTCTTCAACCTTTCTCATCAGAAGACGCTCCTGTCGAGGTGTTAACTTCCATGGACGACCTGGACATCTCTGTAAGATGGTTGCAGTTCCATCTTTCTTAAATTTTTGTACCACTTTTGCTACAGTATTCTGACTGATAAGTAAAGCTTTGCTGATCTTCTTGTAGCCTTCACATTTGTGGTGGAAATAAATTATTTTCTTTGGGGAATTCTGAAGAGACAAGTTGAACATCACTCTCCATCCAACACCCAGTCACTAAAAGAGGTCATTGTTGAAGAATGGAAAAAAAAAAGTTTGTATCTGAGCAGCATATTACATACCGTAAGAGACTACTTTTCAGATTAAAAAAAGAAAACATAATGAAGGCTACTGGGCTACTTTTCCTTATAAAACTGTACTAACTGTACCTGAGAATACTGTTTATATATAGAAATGGGTTCCGTCCATCCGGTCACATTTTCATTTCTGGGCCATATCTTTAAAGCTACTGAAGATATCTTCATGAAACTTTGTAGACATATCAAGCAACATGTGAACTGGTGCCTTTTGCTATTTTGGATTTTTTTTAAGTATTTTTTCAAATTTTTACATAAAAAATAGATTTTGACTTAGTTTCTAAGAGCAATGTTCATTTCCGGAGCATATATCCAAAACTATTCATGATACGGATTTGAAACTTGGTATATATGTTAACAAGGTGATGTATATGTGCCGTTTGATAAGAAATATGGGAAATTTAAATTTTTAGATCACCTGGACCAAAGGTCTGGTGGGCTTGTGCCATAGGCTGCTGAGGTCAGTGTAAAGAGGTAGGGTTGGTTTCCTGCAGCAGAACTTGAAAAATGTGACAAATAATTAGGGGTGTCAAATTATCGCATTAATTGCGATTAATTAATTACAGTCATATTTAGCGCGTTATGTTTTTTAATCACGTTAATCTAATTTTTAATCTCTAACTTTACTGTTTCTGTATGCGAGTTGCCTTTTTATAAAATCCGTTTTTATGTGTTGGGCTTCATCTGCTTGAGTTATTGGGGGTGGAAAACAATGGTCAGTCACATCTGAAGTGGACATTGATTGGCTGTCAGTGTGTTTGGGCTTGTTTAGCATAAACTGATAGGCTCCCATTGAACTTGGGGAGGACAGGGTGAAGAGACGTGAAAATGGAGGAGCATGTGAGAGTTGTCGGTCTAATGAACGGGAAATTTACATTTCAAAAATGCCCCGACAGCACCATCAATAAAGATAGAGTGATATGCCTTCTTTGTAAGAAGGAATTTGCTTACCGCCGAAGCAGCTCAAGTTTAGCATACCACATCAATGCAAAGCACCCAGTCGCGAGTGCAGCCACAGCTAACGTTAGCAGCAAAGACTTTAGCAATTTAGCGAGCCATAGCAAAGCTCTTCGCCAAACTAAACTCGAGAACACCCCGCGTATGAGCAAGTCTGCGACCAACAGGCTGGCAAATGTTCTTGCCAAGTGGATAGCGATGAACTGCAGGCCGATAAACATAGTGGAAGACGACGGGTTAACAGAGGTGTTGCGAACCGCGTCCAATGACCCATCATACAAGCCACTGTGCAGGACTAAAATCAGCAAGATGTACGACGGCGAAAAGAAAAACAAACTTGAGATTTTGGTGGAGGATTCACCCAACTGTGTTGCTATAACTGGAGATCACTGGACCTCAGCTGGCAACCACAGCTATTTGGGGGTGACCGGACACTTTATTGATGGTGAGTGGAACCTCAACTCATTTGCGCTGACCGTCATGAAAACAGAAACCAGGCACTTTGCTGTTGAATGCAAAAGGAAAAGCAACAAGTTCAGTGTTCAATACTTGTATTGCTCAGAAAAGTGTTCTTACTGTTTTTTGATATGTTAACTTACAGCACTTTATATGGGCCTGATGGGCCTTTATACGGGCCTTTTATTTTATTTTTATTTTCTAATTATTTGGAGATTGACAAAAGAACAGCAATATTCCCTCTCTGGTGGTCGAAACTAAAGGTTGCAGGCAGCACTTGAGACTAGTCTCAAATACAGCGGAATGTAAATGGCTACGACTGCATCTGTTCAAGTCTGTTAAAAACAATAAATGACTTTATAAAGCCATTTTTTTTGTTATATATCAATCTTTTGATCTGCCACAATAATGTAATGAATTTAAATGAAAATACCTCAAGTTGAGGGCTTTTCTCAGTAATTTTTAGGTGAGATTAAAAAAGAGATTAATTAGATCAATTAATTACAGATCATAATTAATTAATCTCTCAATTTTTTTAATCTCTTGACAGCACTACAAATAATATCTTGAAACTTGGTATATAGTTGGTATATAGGGCAGGGGATATACAGTGGTGCTTGAAAGTTTGTGAACCCTTTAGAATTTTCTATATTTCTGCATAAATATGACCTAAAACAATATCAGATTTTCACACAAGTCAATAAAGTAGATAAAGAGAACCCAGTTAAACAAATGAGACAAAAATATTATACTTGGTCATTTATTTATTGAGGAAAATGATCCAATATTACTTATCCGTGAGTGGCAAAAGTATGTGAACCTCTAGGATTAGCAATTAATTTGAAGGTGAAATTAGAGTCAGGTGTTTTCAATCAATGGGATGACAATCAGGTGTGAGTGGGCATCCTGTTTTATTTAAAGAACAGGGATCTATCAAAGTCTGATCTTCACAACACATGTTTGTGGAAGTGTATCATAACACAGACAAAGGAGATTTCTGAGGACCTCAGAAAAAGCGTTGTTGATGCTCATCAGGCTGGAAAAGGTTACAAAACCATCTCTAAAGGGTTTGGACTCCACCAATCCACAGTCAGATAGATTGTGTACAAATAGAGGAAATTCAAGACCATTGTTACCCTCCCCAGGAGTGGTCGACCAACAAAGATCACTCCAAGAGCAAGGCGTGTAATAGTCAGTGAGGTTACAAAGGACCCCAGGGTAACTTCTAAGCAACTGAAGGCCTCTCTCACATTGGCTAATGTTAATGTTCATGAGTCCACCATCAGGAGAACACTGAACAACAATGGTGTGCATGGCAGGGTTGCAAGGAGAAAGCCACTGCAAAGCCACTGCAAAGATCACTCCAAGAGTAAGGACGGCTTGCCATCATTGATGGAATAATGAGTTCTGAATTATACCAGCAAATTCTAAAGGAAAATGTCAGGACATCTGCCCATGAACTGAATCTCAAGAGAAGGTGGGTCATTCAGCAAGACAACGACCCTAAGCACACAAGTCATTCTACCAAAGAATGGTTAAAGAAGAATAAAGTTAATGTTTTGGAATGGCCAAGTCAAAGTCCTGACCTTAATCCAATGGAAATGTTGTGGAAGGACCTGAAGCGAGCAGTTCATGTGAGGAAACCCACCAACATCCCAGAGTTGAAGCTGTTCTGTACGGAGGAACGGGCTAAAATTCCTCCAAGCCGGTGTGCAGGACTGATCAACAGTTACCAGAAACGTTTAGTTGCAGTTATTGCTGCACAAGGGGGTCACACCAGATACTGAAAGCAAAGGTTCACATACTTTTGCCACTCACAGATATGTAATACTGGATCATTTTCCTCAATAAATAAATGACCAAGTATAATATTTTTCTCTCATTTGTTTAACTGGATTCTCTTTATCTACTTTTAGGACCTGTGTGAAAATCTGATGATGTTTTGGGTCATATTTATGCAGAAATATAGAAAATTCTAAAGGGTTCACAAACTTTCAAGCACCACTGTAGATGACTCTATCTTGTTTCTTTTAAAGCACAGGGTTGTCTCACACCAAATATTGACCTTGTTTCATGCATTCCTGCTTACTGATCTTTCTAGTATTTTTTAATGTTGAGACATTTCATCTCATTATTTTTGAAGGTATCTTTGCTCTACAGCATTTCTTTACATGTGCCTAAAACCTTTGTACAGGACTGTATATAAAGAAAGGTATAACATCAAAACGACACAATTCCGGTGAGGGATTTTTTTTCTTTCTTTTTTTTTTTTTAAACTAGTGAATGAACAAATCTAAACTACAGTGCCAGTCAAAAGTTTGGACATGCCTTCTAATTCAATATGTTTTTTTTCTTTATTTTTATTCATTAAAAGTCACTTCATGTCTTAAAGTAATGATGGATGTCGTTTCTTTTTACTTAGTTGAGCAGTTATTGACATAATATGGATTACTACAGGAGTGGAATAGGGCTATTTACTGTATTTTATTGTTTAATATTTACTGTTTGATGGTCTCAATAACCCCGTACCTCAGGGACTTACTGACTTATGTATCATCACTGTTCTATCATACAGTATACAGCCAACTTTTTTTTTTTTAGCTAGTTTCAAGTTTTTAAAAGTATCTGGGATGGAAATGGGCAACCCTGGATAGCAGCTACATGAGAGAGAGAGAGACTGGGTTTCTCTAAAAAGGTCACATATGTACAGATCTGTGTCTGACACTAAGATGATATTTCCTTTGTCTAATAATTCATCATGCATTATTAGTCCCATATTTCCCCATCACGCCAAACAACAAAATACACCAGTGATCCATTTCGGCAAGGTCATATCAATTATATCAGTGACTATTTACAAATCTTGTACGGTATATTTTTTTAATTGTATATATTGCATTGTTTTGTGTGGTATTTATCTAAATTGTTGTTTATTAGATGTACCAGTTTTGGCTTAGGGTCAGTCTTAAATGTGTAAAATTGTGTGGAGCTAGAAAACTACAACAGCAGAGGGACAAACTAGCAGAGGTGATGTGTGGAAGGAAGGTGTAGGACGGTTATAGAGGGAGAAAAGGAAGAGGAAGCAGCATTGTTGAAGAAACCCTGGGTCATATGATGTAAGCAGAGCGATGAAGACTGTAAGAAGATTTTCAGAGCAAAAGAGAGGGTGTGTGTGTGAGAGAGAGAGAGGGGGAGCGAGAAGGAGCGAATCATGTCCTAATCATATATTTTGAGAAAAAATTCCTGACAGAATCAAACCTCCCACCTGTTTCCAAACACAAACAAGAAAACAGAGACACCAGACATTGATTCACGGCACATGAAACAACATAGGACACAAAATAAAATGTCATCAAAGAAACAAATGCACTGAAGAACAGAATGCTTTATTTCACTTATCTGCTGAAGGGGTGCGTTTCCTTCCTCTGAGCCCTACAGACTTTATTGAGTATTAAAGTAGTACTCGAGTTCAATCTCTGTGCACCGTATCTGTAATGTATCTGTGATTACCACAAGTTCAGAATTTCTACGGTGGCTGAGAGAGGCCACAACACTTAAAAACACATGGATCAATTTGACAACAGGTAGTTGCATCAAGAAACATCTCACAAGTTGAGAAAACGCTTGCAAACATAGAGAACCCCAACAACTGTCACCTACAGCAGGGCTCTTTCTAGCTATTGAAAATAACGGGCTCAGTCCAGTTTTTCTGGGGCTTGTATTTTTAAGGGAGGTTAGCTTAGATAGGTTGGGGAGGTTATATCTAACTTTACAAGATAATATTATCATCCACAGACTATTCAAAGTTCAGGACATCTTTATTACTGATTTTTTGCACTGCTCTTTTTAAATTTATGCACAGTACTTCACTTTGGTTTCTGTCATTATTATTAAGTTATTATCATCAACACCCATAATGTCTCATGAAACTGAAGCATGTGCCAATTGACTATTAATAAATATGACTAGTAAAATTAATCGTCAGTTTAATAAAAAAATATATATAATTTCTCACTCACATCTCTGGGGCGGCACGGTGGTGTAGTGGTTAGCGCTGTCGCCTCACAGCAAGAAGGTCCGGGTTCGAGCCCCGTGGCTGGCGAGGGCCTTTCTGTGCGGAGTTTGCATGTTCTCCCCGTGTCCGCGTGGGTTTCCTCCGGGTGCTCCGGTTTCCCCCACAGTCCAAAGACATGCAGGTTAGGTTAACTGGTGATTCTAAATTGACCGTAGGTGTGAGTGTGAATGGTTGTCTGTGTCTATGTGTCGGCCCTGTGATGACCTGGCGACTTGTCCAGGGTGTACCCCGCCTTTCGCCCGTAGTCAGCTGGGATAGGCTCCAGCTTGCCTGCGACCCTGTAGAACAGGATAAAGCGGCTAGAGATAATGAGATGAGATGACTCACATCTCTCTCCTTAAGGACCTTAAGCTAATTCTAAGCTCCATTATTATATTACAAAATTCTATATGACAGCCTATCTCACAGGACTATGATCATAGAAATATGTCTGCCAAGTCTCTCTCACACACACACACACACACACACACACATAAATACCACTTCCTCCAATGCATCCAGGTTCAGTTGACTGCAGCAGCTCATTTATAGTATCTGGACAACACACATTTAGGTTAACGTTACTATTGTGTGGCGGCACGGTGGTGTAGTGGTTAGCACTGTCGCCTCACAGCAAGAAGGTCCGGGTTCGAGCCCAGCAGCCAACGGGGGCCTTTCTGTGCGGAGTTTGCATGTTATCCCCGTGTCCGCGTGGGTTTCCTCCGAGTGCTCCGGTTTCCCCCACAGTCCAAAGACATGCAGATTAGGTTAACTGGTGGCTCTAAATTGACTGTAGGTGTGAATGTGAATGGTTGTCTGTGTCTATGTGTCAGCCCTGCGATGACCTGGCAACTTGTCCAGGGTGTACCCTGCCTCTCGCCCATAGTCAGCTGGGATAGGCTCCAGCTTGCCTGCAACCCTGTACAGGATAAACAGCTACAGATAATGGATGGATTAATATTTTGTGGCAAAACAAAAAAACTATTTTATCCCTATATGTGACTTATGCTGTGTTCACATATCTACTGGTACAAAAGTGGTATAACTGTATCGACACAAAGTATACCGGTACAGTTTAGTGCATCTGTCCACACTAGCGAGAAATGTTTGTGGTTTTCTTTCACGGTAGTTGAAATGCGTGTGCGCGAAATGTTTCCGTGGTTACCGAGTAACTTCCTTCCGAGAATATGGCGGATGAAACAACGTGTGTGTAATTTTTGTTGTCAATATACAGTCTGTATTTCTGGTGGTCATTTATTCAGTCGAATCGTATAAAACGTGCGAGGCAGTTGAGAAAGAAACAAAGAAAACGAATCTCCATTCTTCACTATTTTATTCAGCGAAGACATCGATTACAGCTGGAAAGCGCGTGCGTATTGTATTGTATGAATAACCCGGAAGAAGTCGAATCGAATAGATTTGTGGGTTTCGTACCAATACAGTTATACCGCTACAGTACCAGTATAGTTGCTAGTGTGGACAGATGTTGCGGTACGAAAGTAGTTTCATATCGGTACAAAATCCCTAGTGTGGACAGGGTATAACATGCCAAAGGCTGGCTATGGGATGGTCAGCTGGCTGGTTCTGCGTAGGCTACATGTAGCATTAAAACACGATTAAATTTTATCAGGGCAACTATTGGTGTCTACCTGAACACAAATTGTTGTTGACCTGTTAAATAAACTTAGTTGGGGCAAATAGAGCACCACTGTAGATAACCACTCGAACTTTAGAGCTCGCCTGGCTCACTCATCATACAGACCCTACACTGTAAATTCAACATAACCAGGCTATACAGAGCAGTTTTTGTGCATCAGCATAATTCAATAGGTTAAATTGTTGATACATTCTGTATTTACTGTACACCCATGGCCGATGACTTACTGTCTGTTTTCATCTCGAAAAATCCAACAATAGTGGACTGTTTTTTGAAATCGTCTTCCGACTAGTTCTGAATGTTCTTCTGTTGGCGCTTACCAAAATTTTGAATGTGCACTGTGCAGCGCTCAGTTATGTCCCCCATCACTGCTCCATCTTTGGACACTGCAATTCAAGTTTTGACTGTTTCAGTCAGTTGTTTTCTATTAATCCTTTACTTTTTTTGAAGATGAAAATACCCAGGACTAGGCTCAAAATACCTGGGGCTATAGCCCCGAGTGATAGAGCCTAACGACCCCACTGGTCTACAGCACATGCAACAATACAGTTTGATAAAATGTCTGCTGCAAATTCAGACAAAGTGCTGCAAACAGCCACAACACAACAAGTTTCACAAGACTAAGAGAGGTTTCCCTTTGGAGGACTTACTGACAGACCGTTTAATGCTTCGCTGACTTTTTCATTCCTGGTTGGCAGAGCTGAGTACGTAGACCTTAAAGTGCATATCACGGGTAAATTTAGGAGCAAGACCAATGTAATTCTCCTATTTTATATTAAACTTTGGTCAAATATCTGTCACATTTTGCATTTTGTGCAATTTTTTTACCTTGCGCAATACCAGAAAAATTCAGTTGAAATCAAGCCATTTGAGGCGAATTGGTCTGCCACTTTTTGTGCCATAGCCAAATCTGCATTGCAGTTGGTGTATTTTTAGAGAATTCTCTCATAAATGCACAATGCACAGTCTTGTTTGACTGTGTTTGAGCGTATGCTAACACACAAAACACCTTTCCTTTTCCAGTGAATGGTATTTCTATACCTAAAAAGATAAAAACAAAAAACATTAAGCATAAAATTTTGCCTTGTTTCTACACATGCTGTTAATATTTGAGGTCAGTTGAACAAGAATTGGCAAAGTTATTAGATTGTGAAATGATGTAAATTTTTTGAAACACCCTGTATATGCTTTTTTCTATACTTCTCCACACACACCCCCACACCCCACAGAACAAGAAAAAACCTCCAGAACATTAAATCACTCAAGTGAGACTTTTGTCAAAAACCACTTTCCTGATTGTCTGTTTTTAAAATCACACTTGAGCTGCGGAAATTGTTTCAACTGTGAGTCTGCAGAGAAATGTATAAATCAGATGTGACTGACTCAGACACAACTCTTACATCTGAAAGCAAACAAAAAGAAGAAAACGAAGGAAAAGTCAAGGTCTTTGATCGAGAATAAACAAAGAGATTTTAGAATATCAAAAGAGATGGTTTGTTTTGGGGTTTTTTTTTTTCAAAAGAATGTGAGCAGGACAAATATGTAATGTCGTACGAAAGTCTGGTTCTTGCAAGGTACAGGATGGATTTCCGTTCCTGGAAACAACATTCCTTTGCTTGTCTCATCTCATTATCTCTAGCCGCTTTATCCTGTTCTACAGGGTTGCAGGCAAGCTGGAGCCTATCCCAGCTGACTACGGGCGAAAGGCAGGGTACACCCTGGACAAGTCGCCAGGTCATCACAGGGCTGACACAGACACAGACAACTGTTCACACTCACATTCACACCTACGGTCAATTTAGAGTCACCAGTTAACCTAACCTGCATGTCTTTGGACTGTGGGGGAAAACGGAGCACCCGGAGGAAACCCACGCAGACACGGGGAGAACATGCAAACTCCACACAGAAAGGCCCTCGCCGGCCACGGGGCTCGAACCCGGACCTTCTTGCTGTGAGGCGACAGCGCTAACCACTACACCATTGTGCCGCCGTGACAAATAAAAAAAGAATGCCCTTTCTTATCGTGTTCATTTTTTGGAATTTTTACCACATCACTGCATCAACATGCTTCACTGTTCAAACACTGTTATATTTTAAATTATTCTATCCACATTCACTGGATACGAGCAATCATGTGCTCTGATTGGCTACTCTACTACTAGAATATCAGCTCATATACTGTGAATAGAGACAAACAAAATGGTGGCACGTGTTGCTGAACCAACGAAGGATGAAATAAAAACTCTACTCGAAAACAAAACCCCCCAAAATACACAAAAAAGCAATAAAATATGGAACAAAAGTATTTTGTCGTAAGAATGTATCAATTTTTATTTTTCAAGAATTATCACATTTTTCACAAATTGCTACTGTCATTTCGCCAGTTTGTTTACATTCTAAGCGTTAATGATTTTATCAGATGTTTTGTACAAAGATTTTATTTATCAAATTTGCTAAAAATAAAAATGCTCTGTTTCTCAAAATCCAGTGAATGTGGATAGAATAAAATAGCTATTCCACTCAATCTCGTTGTACATGGCTTATAGTCAACTTGGTGCTACACGCCTCATCGGCTATCAGCTCATATACGACTCGATTTTGTGGAATAACTGTTTTATATATATATATATATATATATATATATATATATATATATATATATATATATATATATATATATATATATCAGCGTACTGTATTTAAATATAAATGAGCCACTTTTAGTCATCTAACATAAGTCAAACTAAACTTTCAGCCAAATGAACAAGTCTTTGACGTCGACATAAAAATGAGTGTACATTACAAATGCAACGTGTAGCAGTATTAAAGCATTTTTTTGAAAGTTCAGCACTAATTAGTCAAACATATGAGAAGAGAAAAGAGGAGTGAGCTCATTTGCTTATGCAAATTTGGTTATTTGGTTATGCAGTTACAATGAATGTGACCAATTTAAGGAGAAAAAAGAAAGGGATGAACATGCACAACAAATTAATCACCAAATTAATCTCAAATTCAAGTGCACACATTCCTGCAAAGATACACATCAGTCCAACTTACACACTGTCTAACTTTAAAGAAAGTGTCATGTGTTTATAAAGAGAGAGAGAGAGAGAGTGTGGTGTTGGAAGAAGGTGGTGCTATTTCAGTGCTGTGAGGGAAAAGACACAACTAATAAAGAGCCTGTCAAAGAGGAGATCAACACACACACACACACACACACACACACACACACACACACAGTTAAGCCCTTATATCCAGGTGGACTCAATCAAGTTCCACCAAAGGTTGAGAGTTTTGAGTATGTAGACCACACACACAATATCCCTGTGTGATCACAGTGAAAAGAAAAATTCATTCACAACACGAATCTTCAATAACCACTTCATCCTGGTCTGGGTCTTGGCTGGGACAAGAGTCTTCGAGAAATACGAGCTTCTTCAGAATAAAGAAAGCATTTCAGCACTATGGACATGATCACTATCATCACTTCTTTTTTGGTAGCGCACTCTTTCATTTCAGTGCTATACTTCTATTTCAGAACTATATGAGCACTATATTTACCTTTGTTTCAAATACAACTATAGTTCAAAACACAATACTGAGTTTTATTTCAGCAAGATATTGAGTGTGTAAAACAAATAAAAACAGAATAAAATGATTTGCAAATCTTTTCCGACCTATATTTAACTGAACACAATACAAAGACAAGATATTTAATGTTCAAAATGATAAACTTGATTGATTTTTAAAATATATATATACTCACTCTAAATTTGGGGCGGCACGGTGGTGTAGTGGTTAGCGCTGTCGCCTCACAGCAAGAAGGTCCGGGTTCGAGCCCCGTGGCCGGCGAGGGCCTTTCTGTGTGGAGTTTGCATGTTCTCCCCGTGTCCGCGTGGGTTTCCTCCGGGTGCTCCGGTTTCCCCCATAGTCCAAAGACATGCAGGTTAGGTTAACTGGTGACTCTAAATTGAGCGTAGGTGTGAATGTGAGTGTGAATGGTTGTCTGTGTCTATGTGTCAGCCCTGTGATGACCTGGCGACTTGTCCAGGGTGTACCTCGCCTTTCGCCCGTAGTCAGCTGGGATAGGCTCCAGCTTGCCTGCGACCCTGTAGAACAGGATAAAGCAGCTAGAGATAATGAGATGAGATTCTAAATTTAATGCCTGCAATATGTTCCAAAAAAGTTGGGAAAGGGGCATGTTTACCACTGTGTTACATCATGTTTTCTTTTAACAATCCTAATCTTAGCATTTGGGAACTGAGGACGCTAATTGTTGAAGTCTTGAAAGTGAAATTATTTCCAATTCTTGCTTGATATACTGTACAGCTTCAGTTGGTCAACAGTCTGGTGTCTCCACTGACAGACTTTAAACTTCATAATACATCAAACATTTTCAAAGGCAGCTACAACTGGACTGTAGGCAGGCCAGTTTAGCACCTGCACTCTTTTACTATGAAGCCACGCTGTTGTAACATATAAAGAATGTGGCTTGGGATTTTCTTGCTGGAACAAGCAGGAACTGGAAAAGATGTCATCTGGATGGCAGCATATGTTGCTCCAAAACCTGCTCTGCATGAAAAGTGGCATTTTTGTCAGTAAACGGCACTGTTAATTGTCTTGGAAGTGCAGATTAATGACTGTTCACTGGAATTTGTAGGCAGCACAGAAAACTGTCAAGAATTAACATGAAGGAGCTTGGCAGTTGACCCTCCAGCCCCTAGGTCTAAGGGAGTACATACAGTATGTTGCAAAAGTCTTAGGCACATATAAAGAAATGCTGTAGACCAAAAATGGCTTAAAAATAGTGAAATAAAATGTTAACATTAAAAAAATACTATTAACAACAATAAGCCATAATAAATGAAACAAAGTCAATATTTGGTGTGAGACGACCCTTTGCATTAAAAAGAAATAGTAGTCTGAGGTACAGTGAGTGCAGTTTGATGCGGAAATGAGCTGTAGGTTTTACTGAGCATCTTACAGAACCAGCCCCAGTTCTTCTGGACACTTTGACTGTCACACTCGCTTCTTCATTTTACACCAAAACCCAGTAGCCTTCATTATGTTTTCTTTAAGTGCTCTCTTATGGAATATGCTGCTCAGATACAATTTTTTTAAATCTTTTACATTTAATTTTGTGCTGGAAAATGAACGTTTGGACTCTAAAATGTTTTTGTAATGTTTTGACGCTATAATGTAGGAGTCATAAAATAGAAATCTATAACAAAGTTTGTTATAGCTTAGTACTATAGATAAGGATTAGTGTAAGTATCAACTCATAAATTGATTTTATTTATGTTTTACACAGTTTTTGGAATCGAGATTGAATATGGGCGGCACGGTGGTGTAGTGGTTAGCGCTGTCGCCTCACAGCAAGAAGGTCCTGGGTTCGAGCCCTGGGGCCGGCGAGGGCCTTTCTGTGTGGAGTTTGCATGTTCTCCCCGTGTCCGCGTGGGTTTCCTCCGGGTGCTCCGGTTTCCCCCACAGTCCAAAGACATGCAGGTTAGGTTAACTGGTGACTCTAAATTGACCGTAGGTGTGAATGTGAGTGTGAATGGTTGTCTGTGTCTATGTGTCAGCCCTGTGATGACCTGGCGACTTGTCCAGGGTGTACCCCGCCTTTCGCCCATAGTCAGCTGGGATAGGCTCCAGCTTGCCTGCGACCCTGTAGAAGGATAAAGCGGCTAGAGATAATGAGATGAGATTATGTTTTATTTCAGCACTATACTGAATTTTACTGAAACAATAATTTTTTTTCATTTGTTGAATGCTATTTCAGCACTGTCCTGATTTTTTTAGTACTAGCCTTAATTTCAATATCACATTTTCTTTAATTTTGGCATGATTCTGACTTTTATTTCATTGTTTTGTTTTTTCAGCACTGACTTATTTCATTCTGACCTTCCAGAAACACTGACAGCGCCACTACATAGTACTAAGGACTGCATCAGTATTAAAATAGTGTAACACCAACTGATTCACAAACCTGAGCCATGGACTGGCTTCACAGAACCACAGTTCTACTTTTTCACTTCCAACCATCGACCCCAAAAATCTGCAGCACAGATCAGCTTGAGTGTGAACAGTCAGGATTTCATCTCTTTCAGCTTTTGATTATTGAGTTGAATTGAGTGCAACACATTCAGATTCCTTGACAACTACTTGAGCTTGTCTTACTTCCAACAAAATAAATTTCAATTTCAGAAAAATACACTGTATCACAACTGAATTTCAGGAGAATTGCACTGACACTGATAGAACTTCCGGTGAAACAATTCTGTCATCAGCCATATTTGTGGCGTCCTGCCATCACCTGAGGTTCAAACATAACAAATATTGTTTATTAGGAGGGTTTTCTATCTCATCATCTGTTAGTCTATCTGTTCTCTATGCTTCAGCAATAATGTGATCCAACACTTGTATCAATAAAGCATTGAGCTGAACTGAAATGTGGAGAGAAAGATAGAGAAAGAGAAATGGAGACAGGTAAGATGATGAGGAAAAAAAGAAATGAAGAGAAAGAAAAAGGTAAGGAAATGAGAAATGAGAATGGATCCAAGAAACACACAGAGAAGAGGAGCAGGGCTACAGCTGTTATATTTGTACAGGGTGAGTGTTGAGGTCCTAGACACACACACACGCGCGCACACACACACACACACACACACACACACACACACACACACACACACACACACACACACACCTCTTCTGCCTAATTAAAAAGATGCTGATGAAATGTTTGAGCATCTCGATGCTATGATCCAAACATGGCCTTCACATATCTCACACACACACACGCACACACACACACACACACACACACACACACACACACACACACACACACACACACACACAGAGTCCTGCAAACACACAAACAATGGTGTATGCAAACTCTCAAACAAACAGTGATACATAAACACAAAGACACAAACGCGCTTTCAAACACTCAAAAACATGCAATCCATTGGATCATCACTCAGGTAAACACGTACAAACACACAGGACACCTGTGCACCTTTGAATTCTTGATTCTGATTGGTCAGAAGGTGTTGATAACAGGTTTATATTAAAGTGCTCATTCGAATACATCATCATTTCTATAGTAACCGCTTACACAGGGACTTGCATGGTGAATGCTCCAGGATTAAAAACTGTGTGTAAGTGTTGATATGATGATGAGACTTTAATTTGCATTTATGGAAGGAGTCTCCAGTGTCAGTACTTTGGGAGAGTCAGAGGTAACACTTCCTGACATCTACAGGAAGGAGGAGTCTACACTTTGTGGATTCAACGTAACATCACAAGCTCTGGTTTTGTCTTTTTTAAATTCAAGAGAAAGAAAAGAGAGGCTAGTGAGGGAAGGAACGGCCATTTGTAATGTTAAGTGATCACTTGTTCCCCCGTCTGTTGAGTTACCGTACATGTTGATCTTGAGACACCAGTGATACTTTCTGCTCTTCTGACCTGCCTGATCCACCTTGATGCCCTATGTCTGGCTGGAGTCTCATTACATTGCTCCTGTGGAGGACAGCCCCATATGGACAGTCAAAAGTCACACTTGGAAGACGCTCTGGACACTTACAGTAATGCTTTTATAGCTGAGGACGACAATTGATATAATAACTTTCGAGCTGCAGTTGTCATGAACAGTTTTGCACTCAAGTTTCCATCAGTGAAAAGTTTATAACATCAACAAAACAGACTTCATGCTAAAACTATAATGATTTTCCTGGTTACACAGTTATACTTTGTGACTATATAGGACATGGTTATAGGAGCGAGTTATTTATAATCATGTTATCTGTTATCACCCAAATGAGGATGGGTTCCCTTTTGAGTCTGGTTCCTCTCGAGGTTTCTTCCTCGTGTCGTCTGAGGGAGTTTTTCCTCACCACCATCACCACAGGCTTACTCACTGGGGATAGATTAATTTATTAGGGATAAAATTAGCTCATGTTTAAAGTCTAATTTTCTGTAAAGCTGCTTTGCGACGATGTCTGTTGTTACAAGCCCTATACAAATAAACTTGGCTTGGCTTGTGGCCGTTCGGCAACATTAAGTGGAATTAAAAGGTATCGCGTGTCATTCTTTAATTAATAAGAAAATTATTAGCTTTGGGAAATTGCTGTGGTATAAGAGGAATTAAACACTTCAGCCAGTGCTGGTATTAGAACATAATCCACTTCGGGGTGGGAACAGTTGCTTCAGAATCGCTAGCTAATGATTTCTTAATATCTTGAAAATCCAGTGAACATCTATAAATATCTATAAACATATACACATATATAAACATCTATAAACATCTGCATCCTGTGGCGTCCACTTCAACAGGAACAAACACGGCTGCTTATTGCCTAGAGTGATTGTTGCTATGACGACAATTCTTCGACAACAGTCTATTCCACTGCCATTCCTCTCTCTCTCTCTCTCTCTCTCACACACACACACACACACACACACACACACACACACACACACACACACACACACACACACACCATGGCATTAGTAGCATGTCTGAGTGTTAATTATAACAGCAGCTGACGGGTAAGTAAAGTCACCCTCTCTTTCTTTCTCATCTCGCTCTCTTCTTCTCTCCTTCTCTCTCTCCATTCTTCTCCTTCTTCCATTCATTATTTCTTTTTCTCTCACCTATGAAGGACTTACTTGTGTAGTCTTATGAGACTACACTGACCTCACAAACATGCTAGCTGACAGACAAAGCAATGGAAAGGGTGGAAGAGATGACAGAGAGAGAGATGGCATTTTTGTAATACCATAAAGTGGTTACATTTAATCCAAAACTGCACAGCAATGCCTGCTTGTACCTGAATATTAGTGTACACTAATGTTGTCTTGATTGCCACACCTAGCACACTGCGCCGTCTGATATTGGAACACAGCCCTATAGATGGCAACCTAGGGGAAGTGAAGACGTGGAGTCGACAAGGGCACATTAAAAATGTGTTCAGTCCAGAAAATCAAAACTGCAGAGCCATTTCAGTGCACTAAGCAGCACCGGACTCCTTCCCGAGAGCCTTAATATGAACAGATTCTCATACATGCACGCATGCACACACACACACGACAGCAGCTCTCTCTCTCTGTGATGCTGCCTGTCAGGGGAAGAGAAAGGCTGTAGCACTTTGCCTAACACAAACACAATCGCAGATGGTTTGACTCTTCGCTGGAAGGCAAGAGACCAGGGTGCTGTTTACTGACAGAGAGGTGTGATGGACACACACACACACACACACACAAAATATGCACATATAGTGAAATGTGGATGGACACACACACACACACACACACACACACACACACACACACACACACACACACACACACCTTGACATACTCATTTCCGACTGTCTATAGAAGACAGATTATGAGTCACAAGTCATTTGGACCAGAAAATGATCTGATTTGATTCTCTTTATTCAGGTTTATTGTATTAAAAGTGTGTGAACATGCTCACAGGTGGACATCATGCTGCTGTTAATCAAGGCCTAATTAGCGTATTGTCCTCTCACCATAGTAAATGTTTTGACAACGATCAAGACCGTAACGATTTGTGCTGTGCGTCTCTTTGCCACAAATTACGTTAGACTGTCAAAGCACATCAAAGACCAAGACGACACACACAACAACGACTCAAGACAATGTTGTGTTGGTTACATTTTTCTCAGACATAACAGAAAACTGGCACGACGGAAGAAAAATCAAATCAAATCGTCAGTCACTCTGTCTGCTCTGCAAAACACTGACTTCTCTCCTTCTTTCTTTCTAAACTGAATAAAGTAACTGTTGTGTCAGTATATGCATGATAACACTTGGTCATTCTGTTTTGGGAAAATAATCAATGAGTCAGTGGTGTGATGGTGTTACCGCTTCTGTTATCACCCAGAAGTGGATTCTTTTCCAATAACAGCCAGCGTTAAGTTTTTACTGCTTCTGGATTTGAAGTGTACAGTTTGGACAGCACCATGCTGGCGCCGAAATGACTAGCAATACTTAATCCAATTATTTAACGAAACGTAGCTTCATTTTAAGCACCTTGATGAGCTGCAGTGTATCAGAGAAGCAGCGTGCAGACGGGAAACATGTTTGGTGTGTAAAAAGAGTTTCAAAAGCTTGATTTTGTGTGCTGTGTTCAGGAAAGAAGTGCTGAATAAAACAGACACAAAAGGTACAGAGGTGCTAATAGAGAGTTAAACGTGCATCTGAGGAGTGTGTGTGTGTGTGTGTGTGTAGCTAAAATCGGCTTCTTTGACTTTGCACTGGAGCTACAAGGTTAATAGCTAATAACCCGTATATCACACACATCAGCATGTTTACATCTCAACGACCTCATTTGCTAATTGAGAGAAACTTGGAGCAATGTCAGGTTTTTTTGTTTGGTTGGGGTTTTTTTTAAATCAGCAATTTTTGAGTATAATTTAATCCCATCAGTGTTGTATTAAAGTATCTCCTTTTGGTCCCGATGCTGTTAATTACTTGAAAAATAAATTACAGATTTACATAGAAAGGATTAAGTAGATTGATGAAACTCCCTCTTAGAAGTAACCATAGCAACAGTTTAAAAAAAAAAGGCTACTGAAACAGTGAGTTTGAAACAGAAGGTCGCTGCCTTGTTGCCTCGCTGCTGCTGTCATAGACAGGTGTCTCGTAAGGCAGGACTGTTTTGACTGAAGGTACAGTGTCTTGCAAAAGTATTCATCCCCCTTGGTGTTTCTCCTGTTTTGTTGCATTACAAGCTGGAATTAAAATGGATTTTTGGAGGGTTAGCACCATTTGATTTACACAACATGCCTACAGCTTTAAAGGTGCAAATTGTTGTTTTATTGTAACACAAACAATAATTAAGATGAAAAAACAGAAATCTGGAGTGTGCATAAGTATTCACCCCCTTTCGTATGAAACCCCTAAATAAAAGCTGCTCCAACCAATTCACTTCATAAGTCACATAATGAGTTGAGATTAAGATCCACCTGTGTGCAATCAAAGTGTCACATGATCTGTCACATGATGTCTGTATAAATGAACCTGTTCTGGAAGGACCCTGACGCTGCAACACTACTAAGCAGCAACATGAAAACCAAGGAGCCTCCAAACAGGTCAGAGACAAAGTTGTGGAGAAGTATAGATCAGGGTTGGGTTATAAAAAATATCCCAAACTTTGAATATCCCAGGAGCATCATTAAATCCATTACAGCAAAATAGAAAGAATATGGCACCACTACAAACCTGACAAGAGAAGGCCGCCTACCAAAACTCACAGACCGGGCAAGGAGGGCATTAATCAGAGATGCAACAAAGACACCAAAGAGAACACTGAAGGAGCTGCAAAGATCCACAGTGGAGACGGGAGTATCTGTCCATAGGACCACTTTAAGGTGTACACTCCACAGAGTGGGGCTTTATGGAAGAGTGGCCAGAAAAAAAAAAAAACCTTGCTTAAAGAAAACATGTTTGGAGTTTGCCCAGCAGCATGTGGCAGACTCCCCAAACACATGGAAGAAGATTCTCTGGTCAAATAAGACTGAAATTGATCTTTTTGGCCATCATGGGAAACGCCATGTGTGGCGCAAACCCAACACCCTGAGAACACCATTCCTATAGTGAAGCATGGTGGTGGCAGCATCATGCTGTGAGGATGTTTTTCATCTGCATGGACAGGAAAGCTGGTCAGGACTGAAGGAAAGATGGATAGCACTAAACACAGGGCAATTCTGGAGGAAAACCTGTTTGAGTCAGCCAGAGGTTTGAAACTGGGACGAAGGTTCATGTTCCAGCAGAACAATGACCTTAAACATACTGCTAAAGCTACACTGGAGTGGTTTAAAGGGAAACATTTAAATGTCTTGGAATGGCCTAGTCAAAGCCCAGATCTCAATCCAGTTGAGAATCTGTGGCATAACATGAAGATTACTGTACACCAACACAACCCATCTAATTTGAAGGAGTTGGAGCAGTTTTGCCTTGAGGAATGGGCAAAAATCCCAGTGGCTAGATGTGCTAAGCTAGTAGAGACATACCCCAAGAGACTTGCAGCTGTAATTGCAGCAAAAGGTGGCTCTATAAAGTATTGACTTTGGGGGGTGAATACCTATGCACACTACAGATTTCTGTTTTTTCATCTTAATTATTGTTTGTGTCACAATAAAACAATAATTTTCATCTTTAAAGTGGTAGGCATGTTGTGTAAATCAAATGGTGCTAACCCCCAAAAAATCAATTTTAATTCCAGCTTGTAATGCGACAAAACAGGACAAACACCAAGGGGGATGAATACTTTTGCAAGACACTGTACCTTTTAAAGTGCATATCATGGGTAAATTCAGGAGCAAGATCAATGTAATTCTCGTATTTTATATTAAACTTTGGTCAAATATCTGTAACATTTTGCATTCTCTGCAATTTTTTTTTACCTTGCACAATACCAGAAAAATTCAGTTGAAATCAAGCCATTTGAGGCAAATTGGTCCGCCTCTGAAAAAAACTTGGCATTTGGATTTCCCGGGAAACACTGATTTTCGTGACGTCATGTGTGGGATGCCTCCCTCTGAATCCTACGTTCTGAATCCTTGTTTATGAGAAAACGACCTGGTGGTTTTCTGCAGATTTCTTTAACGTTATCACGTAATTATTAAAATGGTTAACAGATGTATCGTAGGAGGGTGTAGCAACACCAATCTTGTTGGGACTAGTACTCATCATTTTCCAAAAGACTGGACAATGAGAGAGAAATGGGCGTGCTTCGTGCAAGGCACCCGGAAGCCGAGGACCAAGCAGAGCCGAGAAAAAGACCAAGAAAATCGTCGATTCACAAGTTGACTGTTGCCAGGGTAAGAAATAATTCTGACATCTCATTATATTCTTCATCCAAAGGTGAAGTAACATTGCGCTCAGGTGACAATTCCATATTTCAATGCAAAATCACTCGCTGCTAAACTTGGCCTACACAGGCTGTGCACTGAAACTGTGCAAGCTCTCGCAGCCTGCTGGTGCTTCCGCAGGTAATGCCACGAATCTGGCTCCAGACTCCCTTGGGATTTTTCCAGACGCATTTTGTTATTTAATTTTTTTCTGCTGTAGACAGATGGCCTTGTGCAAAATTACCCTTCTGGATGAGTGTGTAAAGGGACATACTTTCATATAAAAAAACCCGAATTTGGTCTAGGATATGCACTTTAAGAACATTCGTTTTGAACAATCTCTTAGAATAGAGCTTACGGTATCATGTGACATCAGCACACCATGTAACTAAGGCAAAGAGTTCACTAGTTGGCTAACAGAAGCCTCACAAATCATATCAAAATCTTTTATTTGCTGACAGTCATAGGTTTATAAGGTAATGCAATGTGGTAATGTTTCAAAAAAATCTAAGCAAACCCCCCCAAAATCTTATATTTGTATACAAAATCACTTTTCTGTGAAGTCTGGTCCAAGATCGTTTTTATTGTTTCTGTTGTTTGAAGGAGTTGCTGCATGGATTTATGGGTAATAAGGTAATAGAGGGTGCAGTGATGTTACCTTCAACTGGGGAACTTTGAAGGCATCTGAGAATCTTAGAAGACAGGAAACGAGAGTTCAATCAGTTTCAAACGGTCCTGAAATGCCTTGCTGTGTTGTTAGATGTTCTACTGCGACAGCATTTTCCCCATTTTCAACGCACCCAGTATTTACACCGTGGGGATAAAATTAGCTCATGTTTAAAGTCATTCAAATCCTGTAAAGCTGCTTTGCGACAATGTCTATTGTTAAAAGCGCTATAAAAATAAACTTGACTTGATTAAATAAAATGACAGCGAGAAAGCAAAACATACATCAGTTTGTTTAAAAGCTGCTAAAGTTGCCTTGACAGCAGAACGTAAGACGTACAGACTACATTCTAGTGAATTGAGGTCGCAGTTGAACATCAACAACATAAGCTAATATCATTAATATCATCAGGGTTGCTTGGTTTCAGCAACATTTCCAGATCAAACACATTTTAAAAAACCTGAAACCAGCCCAAAAGAGAGAGAATAAAATGAAGACATTCTGTTCTTTTTGTTCTTTAGTGTGTGAAATACTGTACTTGCTTCACATGCAATTTTTATTACTCCAAAATCCACATCTCCTTCTGCCAATCTTTGCAGTCTATCTTACAAAAAAATGTTTCTTTTCATCAAAAGACACACATTCTTCCCTTACTTTTTGCCCAATCCTGGAAACTCTGTTGTTAGCCAGTTTCCATTAACCTGTTTAATGCACAATTTGAAATTTGAAACTAAAAAACAAATCCGTGAATTTAAAAAAATAATAAAAAATTTTCAAAAATTGCTATAAAAGGTTTTTATTCTATCCACATTCACTGGATATAAGCAATCGCGTGCTCTGATTGGCTACTCTACTACTAGGCTATCAGCTCATATACCGTGAGTAGAGAAAAACAAAATGGCGGAGCATGTTGCTGAACCAACCGAGGATGAAATAAAAACTCTACTCGAAAACAAAACCCCCAAAAATGCAAAAAAAAAAAGGCAACAAAATATGGAATAAAAGTATTTGATGGTAAGAATGCATCTTTTTTATCTCATCTCATCTCATAATCTCTAGCCGCTTTATCCTTCTACAGGGTCGCAGGCAAGCTGGAGCCTATCCCAGCTGACTACGGGCGAAAGGCGGGGTACACCCTGGACAAGTCGCCAGGTCATCACAGGGCTGACACATAGACACAGACAACCATTCACACTCACATTCACACCTACGGTCAATTTAGAGTCACCAGTTAACCTAACCTGCATGTCTTTGGACTGTGGGGGAAACCGGAGCACCCGGAGGAAACCCATGCGGACACGGGGAGAACATGCAAACTCCATACAGAAAGGCCCTCGCCGGCCCCAGGGCTCGAACGCAGGACCTTCTTGATGTGAGGCGACAGCACTAACCACTACACCACCGTGCCGCCCTGCATCTTTTTTATTTTTCAGGAATTATTATTATTATCACATTTTTCACAAATTTCTACTGTCATTTCACTGGTTTGTTTAATGATTTTGTCAGACATTTTGTATAAAGTTTTTATTTATCAAATTTGCAAAAAATAAAAATGCTCTGTTTCTCAAAATCCAGTGAATGTGGATAGAATAAAACAGTTATTCCACTCAGTTTCGTTGTACGTGGCTTATAGCCAACTCGGTGCCACGTGCCTTGTCAGCTATCACCTCATGTATGACTCGATTTCATGGAATAACTGTTAAATACACTCGCACGAGGTTGTGTTTTAGATGATTCAACACAGCAATATTTTGCAAAATTGAAAAGGAAGCACATTTTTCTTATTTAAACCATGGCTAATGCGATGGATGCTTATCAGGTCTAGGAGATCCATCGCGATGTTTATTTGGACTGAATATCACAAGAGGAGAACACACAGCTTTAATCGCATAACATCACAATGGAAATCCAGACCATTCACAACTGTTTTGTCAACTTCTTTTTAAATGCTTTTATTTTGCATAAAAACGCAATGGAAACCTGCCTGACTTACTCCCTGTCTGATCCTCCTCTACTCAAAAGCAGGCTTGGGGCAGTGTGAGTCCTGTCCCAGTGTGCTTCTCTCATACAGACAAACTATCTGCTTTTTAATTTGTTGGTCACTCCTAATGAAATATATGGAGCTGTATATATATTTCACAATTATTCCATGAAATCAAGACATGAGCTGATAGCCAATGAGGTGCGTAGCTATAAGCCATGTACGACGAGATTGAGTGGAATAACTGTTTTATTCTATCCACATTCACTGGATTTTGAGAAACAGAGCATTTGTATTTTAACAAACTTGATAAATAAAAACTTTATACAAAATGTCTGACAAAATCATTTCCGCTTAGACGAACTTCTTAAAAACCTATCAATGGCTGCACGAATTGACTTTAGTGTTGTTTTTTGTAGAAAGTGCAGTCTTGCTGTCGTGCCAAGGTATAGAATAGCTTTAGACCTTTATTTAATTCTTCCTTGGACATTTCAGTTGTGTAATTTTCAAACTTCTTTGAGCTTTTGAACCAGTCTAAAAAAAAATCCAACAAATTTTAATGCTTAAAGATGAAGAATGTAAACAAACCGATGAAATGACAGTAGCAATTTGTGAAAAATGCGATAATCATTCTTGAAAAATAAAAAAAGATACATTCTTACCAGGCGGCACGGTGGTGTAGTGGTTAGCGCTGTCGCCTCACAGCAAGAAGGTCCTGGGTTCGAACCCCGGGTCCGGCGAGGGCCTTTCTGTGTGGAGTTTGCATGTTCTCCCCGTGTCCGCGTGGGTTTCCTCCGGGTGCTCCGGTTTCCCCCACAGTCCAAAGACATGCAGGTTAGGTTAACTGGTGACTCTAAATTGACCGTAGGTGTGAATGAGAGTGTGAATGGTTGTCTGTGTCTATGTGTCAGCCCTGTGATGACCTGGCGACTTGTCCAGGGTGTACCCCGCCTTTCGCCCGTAGTCAGCTGGGATAGGCTCCGGCTTGCCTGCGACCCTGTAGAAGGATAAAGCGGCTAGAGATAATGAGATGAGACGTTCTTACCATCAAATACTTTCATTCTATATTTTGTTGCTTTTTTGTAATTGTTTTTTTTTTTTTTTGGGGGGGGGGGGGGGGGGGTTGTTTTTGAGTAGAATTTTTATTTTATCCTCGATTGGTCCAGTAACATGCTCTGCCATTTTGTTTTTCTCTGCTCATGGTATATGAGCTGATAGCCTAGTAGTAGAGTACCCAATCAGAGCGCATGATTGCTCATATCCAGTCAATAAATAGAGATATATGCCTAAGACCTGATACGAGTAAATACAAATTACAAGAGGGATTACAAGAGATGTAGTAAATAGTCATGTATGAATGGCTATAAATATGGATGTGAAAGTTCCTGATGAAAGTCAGTCAGTGATAGACAGTTCACTGATCCACTTCGTGTCCTTTCCTTTCAAAGTTCTCTTCTCATGGCGCTTGGCTCTTCTTCTTTTGTCGTCTTCCTTTCTGTCACTATCTTTTTGCATATGTCGTAAGTGCACTTCCGCTATTCCGGCCTCTCAGTTACAGTGTCCTTCCTGTGTGTGTAGTGCATCACCATGTTTCAGGATATCCTTGATAGTGTCTTTTTGTATCTAAGAAATTGATGACCGATCTTTCTAGAACCTTCTCCATACAATAGTGCTTTGACTGACCACTCATCTGGCAAACGTGCAACATGTCCCACCCAACGCAGTTTATTTCTGATAAGTAGTATGTTCTCAAAGTCTTCAGACTTAGCCTGTTCTAGAACGTCATCATGTGTAATGCCGTCATCCCATTTAATCTTTAGAGTGGATCTAAGATGCCGTTGTTGGATGGTCATGGTGAGGCTCTGCACAACCTGCCCCTGTGGACGGAGAATTAGGAAATGATGAGAAATATGCTACAATGTCACAGGGAAATTATGAAACAAAGACGAAAAGGAAAGCTAGAAAGTAAAACTAGGAAGGAAGGAAACTAACAGGAACACTGTGTTTCATCTTTGCCTCAGATATTATTATCTGATGTGAAGCCACTTTCTTTGGGTGCAATCTTTTAATCACTATGTAACTAATTACCTCTGTGTGTGTGTGTTTGTGTGTAAATCACAGTTAGCCCCAACACACGTCTCTTTGTTTCCTGCTTTGTGTCTAACAGCTTTGACATTAACCAAAATTGATTATTGCTTCATTTGTCTCTCTTCTGTTTGTTTGAACACACACTGTGATGCCCGTAACCCTAGTTCAATTAGGCGGGATATCACTCTCTTTCTCGCTCTCTCTCTCTCTCTCTCACTCACTCACACACTATTCCCTACACTGGTGCCATGCTGGCGAAGAATCAATCACCAAGGATCCCGTTGCCCTGGCAACGGTGTGTTCCATCGCCGTGGAGTAAGTGGTGAATGATTGCGTGTGTAAGTCATCGGAACGAACGCGTGTGAGAAAACGAGGGAGCAGGGAGGGCTTTTTATTCCCTTCGTCCCTTTTCTCCTCGCTTGCCCTGCCTGAGAGTTAATTAAACCAAACAGCACAAAATACATCTGAATACAGAAAGAGAGAAAACACACACAACTCCTCTGATTTGCACCTCTGGGTGGACAGAGCAAAAAGAGGGGAAAATATGGAAGGTGAGGAAAGAAAGAGGAGTGAAAAAGTATGGAGTAAGAGAAAGACAGATAAGACAAGGAGAGAGAAAGAAAGGAGTGAAAGATAGACAGGGTGGTAAAAGGAAGGCAAATATTACAAGAAAGAAAGACATGCAAAATGGAAAAAATTAAAGACAGCTGGAAGAAAGAGGGATGATCCATCGAGAAAGAAAGGGAAGAGGGACGAAGGTCTCAGACCATGCTGAAGATGGGTAAAACAATAAAGAGAAAGGAGATGAAGAGACAAGAAGGGACAGAGAGGAAAAAAGTGGAAGGAGAGAACAAAAGACTGATAAATGAAGAAAGAAGGAATAAACAAAAGAGAAAGTGGAAGGAAAAAAGGAAAAGCTGGGAAACATGGACAAAGGGATATGGAAAGAAATGGATGTATAAAATGAGAGAAAGAGAGAGAGAGAGAGAGAGAGAGAGAGAGAGAGAGAGAGAGAGTGTCCAAGTCCAAGTGATGTCTATTAGAATAAGCTTTAATAAATGAGTGGAGACGAAAGAAAGAAAGAAAGAAAGAAAGAAAGAAAGAAAGAAAGAAAGAAAGAAAGAAAGAAAGAAAGAAAGAAAGCACTTGGTAGACAGAGAGAAAGACAGACACAGCAAAAAGGGAAAAGGAAGAGAGATTGAAAACAAAAGACATGAAGCAAAAAAAAATTAGGTGAAAGAGAGAAAATTAAGGTGTGAAACAGAAGAGTCAAAAACGTCTGTGTGTGAGAGAGACCCAGTTCTCCCAAACAATATTCACAATACTAACACGAGCTCTGTATTTACATAATGTTTGCATCTCACTCTCGTACATTTACAGAAGAATTAAATGCATGTTTGTGGAATAACTGGACAGCGTCTCAGTGTTTAATATTTAATGTTTCATCTTCGAGGCTGATCTGGGATTCATGGAGTCTCGCTGCGACACCGTGTGTCCGGGCCACGTTCCAAATCAACATCTCTTTCTCTGTGCCCTGGAGTGTGCACTCACATCTGTCAAGTGTACAGGAGCCAATTTCAGTCAGATTCATGTTGAACACATCGAGCTAACTGGCCTTGGCGAGGGTGAGGATAGAGACGGGTAGAAGTGAGGGGCAAACACAGAAACATGGTGTTGAATAATCTGTCTGCGGGGAACTGGGGCTGCATCAAAAGAACCGTGATGTCCCGACTGACACTGTGGAGGAAGAAGATCACTTCAGGCAAGGAGTATTTTTATTCAAACACGTGCGTCTGAGAGAGTCACACTCCAGTTGTGCACGTTTCATGTGGAGGACATGGAGCTTTAAATTAATCATTTGTGGAACACGAGGGAGCACGTGGATGTGTATATGCGCTGCTCCAGTAGCCAATCCAGAGCACTATCATGTGTTTAGTGGAATTAGGAACTTGAATAAGGAAACAAGGGAGCAAGGAACATAGAAAGAAAGCAAGCGAAGAACCTAGAGAACAAAATGCAAAACCAAGAAGAAAGATAAAGAAATACTGCATGGCTGTAAAACAAGAAAGAGAGAGAGAAGACAGTAGAGAATGAAAAACAGGAACGAAGTGGGGCGTGAGAAAGTCAGAGAGGAAGAGGAGGAAAGAAAAGAAGAAAAAGAACAACAAGAAAAAGCAAAACAACTGGTTGAAAGAAAAACAGAGCAGAAGAAAGAGAATAGCATGTTGAGAGAAAGAAAAAAAGAGAGAAATAAAGAAAGTCATTTGTGTTTATAGGCCCTCATGGCACCTTGACATTAACCTACATAAACATTTCTTCCATCAGGCATCAGCATGGCACGTCCACTTTATAATGAGTGGGAGGGATGGCGTTATTCTCTCCCCTGTCAATCACAGCGATGCTAGCCAATCATGGGCATTTGTGAGCTCATGTACGTGGAAGAGGCTTGATAGCTCTTAGTGGTATGGTAGGGGAGAGCTGGCTGGTGGGTGGGAACTCCATCCATCCATTTTGGCAGTGACGTAGCCGCTCTGGGGCGGCACGGTGGTGTAGTGGTTAGCACTGTCGCCTCACAGCAAGAAGGTCCGGGTTCGAGCCCCGTGGCCGGCGAGGGCCTTTCTGTGCGGAGTTTGCATGTTCTCCCTGTGTCCGCGTGGGTTTCCTCCGGGTGCTCCGGTTTCCCCCACAGTCCAAAGACATGCAGGTTAGGTTAACTGGTGACTCTAAATTGACCGTAGGTGTGAATGTGAGTGTGAATGGTTGTCTGTGTCTATGTGTCAGCCCTGTGATGACCTGGCGACTTGTCCAGGGTGTACCCCGCCTTTCGCCCGTAGTCAGCTGGGATAGGCTCCAGCTTGCCTGCGACCCTGTAGAACAGGATAAAGCGGCTAGAGATAATGAGATGAGATGAGATGAATGAGATGAGACGTAGCCGCTCTGACGGCTTCAGCCATCAAAGTCTCTACAGAACATTACAGTAGTGGTTTCCCGTTGCCTTCTACTGGATTATTATAGAAGTTTTCTCCTCTCAACCATTCACATACATTCACACCTAGGGTCAATTTAGAGCCACCAATTAGCCTAACCTGCATGTCTTTGGACTGTAGGGGAAACCGGAGCACCCGGAGGAAACCCACGCAGACACGGGGAGAACATGCAAACTCCGCACAGAAAGGCCTCCATCGACCGCAGGGCTCGAACCCAGAACCTTCTTGCTGTGAGGTGACAGTGCTAACCACTACACCACTTTGCCACCAGGTGGGAACTCGAGGTGGTCAAATTGAAGGGAAAAAAATAATTTTCTGCTCTTAACATCCACAAGCATTTTACTTACTAACAGTACTTTCAGATACTTTATTAGCACTCTTTTGAGAAGAATAAATTTGTACATTTACAGAGGATTTCTATAGAAAAGTAGAATAAGCCACTTGGAAGTAGTTGGTAGAGAATTTAACAACAATTTGTGTGTACAAATGTAATAATACAATTAAAGTAGGTTGAAAAGCAAACAGAACTGCAGTAATATTTAAATAATATTGGCTGGTGTTGAGTGGTATATCAAATATATTCCATTCAGCTAGCATGATACTGAATGAGTTGAAGACGATTAGCTGAATGGAATATATCTGATATACCATGAAAAAAGCCATTATTATTATTATTATTCATACACATTCCTTTCGGGTGTTCAACGCATCTTTCTCTTTCAAAAATCTCTAAAAATCTTCTGTATTTAACAAAGCAAACCTGGTGGCCATGTGTGTTTACAAATTCGCTCACTAGTGCAGAAATTTTACATCTCCGATGTGTGACGTCATGTTGTCTTGACAACCATGCAATATCGTAAACCATATTCAGTGCTCATTCTCCACTGGGTAGAGTGACGTAATACACGTAGGATAAGCGATATGCTAACAATATTGCATGCTATCAAACCAAATGAATGAAACCCACGAGAAGGGAATAGAACACGTTTTTATTCCATTGAAAAATTATTATGTATAATAATTGTTGTGATGTTAGTCTCAGCTTCTTTAAGTTTTAACTATAACTCATGGTGAGAGTACACGTAGAGTTTCTGCCCACAAGCTTCAGGATCTTTAGAGTTACACTGATGTGATGTGATGGGAAAACAAATGTTTTTCCCTGATGTGATGGGAAAACAAATTCAAACCTGATGGGATTTTCAGAGGAAGAGCTAGTCACCGGATTGAAAAAAAAAAGTTCCTGTTTTAATGTTCCTCCAGTTTTTTTGTTTGAAGTGGTAGCAAATAAATGAAAGAATCTCACACTGCCAGTTAAATGGCCTCATCCTGGGAAAAATGAAAAAAACAAATAAATTGTCCCTTGCTGAAAAAAAAAAGAGCTAGGGAATAAGGAAACAAGGGAAAATAAGGAGCCTGACAGCATGAATGACTATGAAACTGTGGAATAAGACAGCAAAAGAAAATAAATTACAATGAAACAAGAAAACAAGAGCAACAAGAAGAAAAGAGGGTGTGGACTGTGAGTGTGACCAGGGCGGAGCTGGAGCAGTAATGAGGAAAACGGGGTAAAATGGAGGTTTAATGATTTACACAATTTAGAGTATAAAAAGAAAATGCAACTAAACGTTCTCTTTCTTCCTCAGAGAAGAAAAATCATAAACATTTGTTTATCTTCAACAGTACTAAAATTGCTCAAACTTTCACACACTTCCTCAAGTGGCTCTTTCAGGAAAAAAAAAGAGAAACAAAAAAGTCATGAATTCAATTACTCTTGGGCTTCCCACCATTTCAAATATGAAATGCCTAAAAATAGATTTTTAAAAAGCCCTTAAACACGAGACTGTAAAACATATCATGCACAAATTCCTTTCCCAAATATCTCAGAACCCCAAGGAGGCTGCAGTTCATTATTTCAGTGATGACTAGAGCATCATGGGAATTGAGTTATGTTGAGAAGTGACTCAAACTCATATTTGTAGTCTTTAAAACAGCACAGAAGGTGCTCGTAATCCTGAGATGCTCAGGTTGAACATCTGCCTAGTGGTTCGCTCTACAACTCCACTGGGGTCCTTGCCCCGTTCTCTTTCCCCTCTCTCCTTTCCTGTATCACTCCAATTAAAAAGTTGGAAACATCCAGATGGCAAAAAATGCACCACAAGCTTTTTTTTCACCCTGCTTTCTGCCGGATGGCTGGTGGAAAAATGGAGGAGTTGAAGCAGAACAGCTCAATCCAACGCTCGGAAAAACAGACGCACTCGCTCAGCTTGTCCTTCTACAATGTCGTGCTGCCAGAGAACTCCCTGAAGCTCCCTAATTATAGTTTTGAAGATGTCAGCACTGTTGGTCCACTTTTGGAGCGATTCGCTAGGAGAGGCACGGAGACTCACTGAATGCTGAGGAAGGCTTTTATAAACTTGTGCACTTTAGCTTTGGAGAAAAGTGGATATAATTTAGCAACTATTCAGCCAAAGAAAGACATGAAACACAAATACAGAAGTAAGGGACAAAGGGGTAAAAAAAAATCCACACGATTTATCAAATCCCTAGAAATCTAAGGATATGAGGAAACTATGGAATAAGGAAACTTTGAAATAATAAGCTAGAGAACTAGGGAATGAACAAAACAACTATGAAACATAAATTGGGAACTATAAAACAAAGCAACTATGGAACAAGGAAACTGGAAAAGAAGAACAATTTAACTTAGAAATTATAATTGTAAAATGGTGCAGGAAATACAAACTTTACATAGTGCTTATTAAATAAATGCAAACAATCGTTTTGGAAACAAGGAAACTAGAGAATAAGGAAACTATGGGACTAAGGTAACATCAGTAGAAACTAACGTAACTATGAAAACAGAAAACTACTGAACAATGAAAACTAGAGAACAAGGAAACTATAGAGCTGTGAAATTAAGCAACTTTAGAAACAAGAAACCTAGGATGCGAGGAAACTCAGGAACTATGAAATGTAAAAAAAAAAGGGAACTATATAAAATAAAGCAACTATGGACCAAGAACCCTAGATAACTAAGGAACAAGAAAACTAGGGAAATAGGAAACAATGGAATTATGAAACAATAAAATTAGGGAACTATTAAAAAACAGCAATAACCGAACTAAGGAACAATGAAGCTAGGTAACTAGGGAACAAGGAAAGTAAGGAGTTATAAAACAAAGTAACTATGAAAGAAGAACACTAGATAACCAAGGAACAAGGAAACTGGGAAACAAGGAAACTAGGGAGGGTGGCACGGTGGTGTAGTGCATGTGTGTGTTCACTGCTTCAGATGGGTTAAATGCAGAGAGGAAATTTCACACGTGTGTGATGAATAAAGTTGTGCTTTCTTTCCTAGAGGTTAGCACTGTCGCCTCACAGCAAGAAGGTTCTGGGTTCAAGCCCAGTGGCTGACGGGGGCTTTTCTGTGTGGAGTTAGCATGTTCTCCACATGTCTGTGTGGGTTTCCTCCGGGTGCTCCGGTTTCCCCCACAGTCCAAAGACATGCAGGTTAGGTTAACTGGTGACTCTAAATTGACCGTAGGTGTGAATGTGAGTGTGAATGGTTGTCTGTGTCTATGTGTCAGCCCTGTGATGACCTGGTGACTTGTCCAGGGTGTACCCCGCCTTTCGCCCATAGTCAGCTGGGATAGGCTCCAGCTTGCCTGCGACCCTGCACAGGATAAGCGGTTATGGATAATGGATGGAATGAAACTAGGGAACTATTAAAAAACCCATCGACATTTGAACTAAGGAACAATGAAACTAGGGAATTATACAATAAAGCAACTATGAAATAAGAAAAATTAAGGAACTAGAGAACTTGGAAACTACATCATTAGCACTGTCGCCTCACAGCACAAAGGTTCTGGGTTCGAGCCCAGTGGCTGACGGGGCATTTCTGTGTGGAGTTTGCATGTTCTCCCCATGTCTGCATGGGCTTTTTAGAGTATTCTTGTTTCATAAAGCAACTATGAAACAAGAACGCTCGATAACTAAAAAACAACGAAACTAGGTGACAAGTAAACTAGGAAATAAGGAAACTACTGAATGAAGTAACAAAACAACAAGTGGAATATCAGGAGATAATGAGCTAGATAGATAGATTGATTGATTGATTGATTGATTGATTGATTGATAGCATTTAAAGTGCTCTACATACTACAGTGCCTTGCAAAAGTATTTATACCCCTTGAACTTTTTCACATTTTTCCACCTTACAACCACAAACTTAAAAGTTTTTATTGAAATTTTATGTGATCGACCAACACAGAGTAGCACATAATTGTGAAGTGAAACGAAAATGATAAATGGTCTTCAAAATTTTAAACAAATAAAAATCTGAAAAATGTGATGTGCATTAGTATTCAGCCCCCCTGCGTCAATACTTTGTAGAGCCACCTTTTGCTGCAATTACAGCTGCAAGTCTTTTGTGGTATGTCTCTACCAGCTTTGTACATCTAGACACTGAAATTTTTGCCCATTCTTCTTTGCAAAATAGCTCAAGCTCAGCCAGATTGGATGGCGAGCGTCTGTGAACAGCAATTTTCAAGCCTTGCCACAGATGATCAATGGGATTTAGGTCTGGACTTTGACTGGGCCATTCTAACACATGAATATTCTTTGATCTAAACCATTCCACTGTAGCTCTGGCTGTATGTTTAGGGTCATTGTCTTGCTGGAAGGTGAATCTCCTTCCCAGTCTCAAGTCTTTTGCAGCCTCCAAAAGGTTTTCTTCCAGGATTGCCCTGTATTTAGCTCCATCCATCTTCCCATCAACTCTGACCAGCTTCCCTGTCCCTGCTGAAGAAAAGCATCCCCATAGCATGATGCTGCCACCACCATGTTTCACAGTGGGGATGGTGTGTGCAGGGTGATGAGCAGTGTTAGTTTTCCGCCACACATAGCGCTTTGCATTTAGGCCAAAAAGTTCAACTTTGGTCTCATCTGACCAAAGCACCTTCTTCCACATGTTTGCTGTGTCGCCTACATGGCTTCTGGCAAATTGCAAACAGGCCTTCTTATGCCTGTCTTTCAACAATGGCTTTCTTCTTGCCGCTCTTCCAAAAAGGCCAGATTTGTGGAGTGTACGACTTA
Source organism: Neoarius graeffei (assembly GCF_027579695.1). NCBI lineage: Eukaryota > Metazoa > Chordata > Actinopteri > Siluriformes > Ariidae > Neoarius > Neoarius graeffei. The sequence goes on from NC_083571.1 coordinate 61,367,108, forward strand.
TAGTTGTCCTGTGCACAGATTCTCCCACCTGAGCTGTGGATTTCTGCAGCTCCTCCAGAGTGATCATGGGCCTCTTGGCTGCTTCTCTGACCAGTGCTCTCCTTGCTCGCTCTGTCAGTTTAGGTGGACGGTCATGTCTTGGTAGGTTTACAGTTGTGCCATACTTTTTCCATTTTTGAATGATGGATTGAACAGTGCTTCTTGAGATGTTCAGAGCTTGGGATATTTTTTTATAACCTAACCCTGGTTTAAACTTCTCCAGAACTTTATCCCTGACCTGTCTGGTGAGTTCTTTGGTCTTCATGATGCTGTTTGTTCTTCAGTGTTCTCTAACAAACCACTGAGGCCTTCACAGAACAAGTGTATTTATGCTGAGAGTAAATTACACACAGTAGGATTCTATTAACTAATTAGATGACTTCTGAAGGCAATTGATTGCATTGGATTGTATTTAGAAGTATCAGAGGACGGGGCTGAATACTAATGCACACCACATTTTTCAGATTTTTATTTGTTTAAAATTTTGAAGACCATTTATCATTTTCGTTTCACTTCACAATTATGTGCTACTCTGTGTTGGTCTATCACATAAAATCTCAATAAAAAACTTTTAAGTTCGTGGTTGTAAGGTGGAAAAATGTGAAAAAGTTCAAGGGGTATGAATACTTTTGCAAGGCACTGTATATAGTGGTTGATATGAAGTATAATAATCTACAAACATCTCATCTCATTATCTCTAGCCGCTTTATCCTGTTCTACAGGGTCGCAGGCAAGCTGGAGCCTATCCCAGCTGACTACGGGCGAAAGGTGGGGTACACCCTGGACAAGTCGCCAGGTCATCACAGGGCTGACACATAGACACAGACAACCATTCACACTCACATTCACACCTACGGTCAATTTAGAGTCACCAGTTAACCTAACCTGCATGTCTTTGGACTGTGGGGGAAACCGGAGCACCCGGAGGAAACCCACGTGGACACGGGGAGAACATGCAAACTCTGCACAGAAAGGCCCTCGCCGGCCACAGGGCTCGAACCCGGACCTTCTTGCTGTGAGGCGACAGCGCTAACCACTACACCACCGTGCCGCCCGTATCTACAAACATTAATAATTTAATTCCAAAGATTCCAAGATTCCAAAGATAGAGAGACAAAATTAAAATTTTTTAAAAATCATTTAAACAGTAGGAATTGATCCAGGAGGAAACAAAAAATCATTATTTGCTTTTATTAAATTTGGCAAAAAAAAAAAAGATAGTCGCATGAGTGTGTTTTGGCTGCAGCCTTTCAGAGTTCTCACTGTGAAGGCTGGAGGGAGCAGGACATAGTCAATATCACTTCAAAAATGGAACGCACCCTTAACTTTCGTTCCAACTTGAAGTTAAAGATTTGTCATCTGAATGCTAAGAATGCAATGTGTGCTTTTTTTTTTTTTTTTTACAAGCTAACGAGCACAAAAGGTTAGAGGGAAACAAATGGAAAATAAAATACTGACACACGACACAACCCAACCTCCTGTATACCATGCTGTACAAACACAATACACTCATTATTCCTTTTCACTTTGCAGAGCCGGAAATGGCTAATTATCATTTTGGCTTAGCCACTTAGCCATTGTTGGTGCCACTAGCGGCGATGGCATCATGAGTAGTCACCTTGTTGTTCTCACTTTCAGGCCCAAGATCACGCTAACACCCTAATGAGAGCGATACACGCCAGTAGCTCGTTTAAAATTTTAATTAGCAACTCTCTAGCGCTAGCCCTTGATCTGTTTCAGCTGGTTAGCATCCAGCCCTCGCTCTGCAGACAGGCCGGATGGGAAAACAGAGCGGCTAACAAAAAAACTGAGCGCTCTTTAGGGACCGTGCCGGTGCCAAGGAAGCGTCTCGCTTTCACTGCTGGTCTCTTGGTTCTCTTTGGGATAACAAGCAAAAATGTTTTTTTCTGGCTTTATGTCTTGGTGAATAATTCAACAGTCCCCTATTTAAGCTGCCAAAGGACTCTGGAGATAAATAAAAAAGAAAAACGGAGAGGCTTCATTTCACGCTATTTTTGACAATCTGTCTAAGTCGGTGCTTAGATACAGTAGCAGATACTGTCAAGAAATAAATAAAGAAAGAAAGCAGGCAGCTTTATGCCAGAAAGGAATTGGTATCTTCCCATCGTTTTATTTCTGTGCAGCATGTGGAGGCGTTCGGCAGTTCTCGATTCTCTGGCACCTTCCGCCGACCCTCTGATAAGTGCCAAACCGACGCTCTGTAGCAGGACAGAGGTGATAATAGAGAAGCTAATGGTCTTTAAGAGAGTGCTCTGTGCTACAGCGGACCGGGATGCAGCAGCTACGTGTTTTTTCAGAGAACGGTGGGAGCTCATGAAACCCACAGATGTGACATTTTTCATATTGCCAAAAAGAGCTCTTCACCTTCAAAACACACCTTGTGGCGGCTTGTCCTCCTACTCGAGGACTGTTATTACATGACAAGGAGTGCTTGTTTCTGGCAGGCTCTGCTCCCCAGCAGTAAGTGAGGAGACAGATCATTGTGAGGCAGCTTGACAGCACTCTAGATCTTAGCAAACTTACACTGCAGCCTGTAAGCATTTGGGCAGTGGCAGTATTTTTGTCTTTCAGTTCTCTGTCCTAGGATGTTGGTTTAAATTGAGCAGATTTAGATCTGTAATGAATGGACCGTACAGGAAATTCTTTTGATACTTAAATCTGCCACTTAGTCATAAAAACAATGCCATATGTTAAAGAAAAACTTCACTTTCAGACACATTATATATGACTGTGTTTGTACAGTTGTGGTTAGAAGTTTACATACAGTGAATGTCATCTTGGATATGAATGTCATGGCAATATTTGGGCTTTCAGTAGTTTCTCTGAACTGTTCTTTTTCTGTGGCAGAACGATTGTACAGCATTCAGCTTTCATTAAAAAAAACACTAGAATTCAGTGCACAAGTATTAATTTTCTTTGGGCTTTCTGAAATCAACACAGGGTCAAAATTATACATACAGGGTCAAACATTTACATACAGCACACCTAATATTTGGGTAAAATGTCTCTTCGCAAGATTCACCTTGACCAAACATTTTTGTTTAGCATGAACAAGCTTCTGGCAGAATTCTGGTTTGATATTTCATGACTCTTCATGGTAGAATTGACAGAGTTCAATTAAAATTTTTTTCTTGCCATGGACTCAACTTATAAGTGCGGTCCGTATATTTTCAATAGGGTTGAAGTCAGGACTTGTTTTAAGCTTAATGTTAGCCTGCTTTATCCTCCACAACCAGCTCTGATGCGTGTTTGGGTTAATTGTCCTGTTGTGACTCTCAAGTTGTGTTCAAGCTTTTGGTGGTTTATGCTGAAAAATTCTGAGGTAATCCTCCTTCTTTATTATTCCATCCACTTTGTCCAATTAACCAGTTCCACTGGCAGCAAAACAGCCCCAGAGCATGATGATCCTACCACCACCAGCTGGTACAATGTCCCTCTGTACATGGTGGTCATTGTGGTCAAACAACTCAATCTTTGTCTCATCTGACCATACAGCTATCCTCCAGAAGGTTTTTTTTTCTTTGTCTGTGTAGTCAGTTGCAAACTTTACTTAAGCTTGAAAGTGTCAATTTTGGAGCAGGGGGTTATTTCTTGGATAGCAGCCTCTTAGTCCATGGTGATCTGAACTGTAGGAAGTGATCCATCAGCTTCCAGTTCATGGCAGGGCTGTGCCATGGTGGTTCCCAGGTTGTTCCTGACCATCCAAACCAATTTTCTTTCAGCTGAGGGTGACAATTTGGGTTTTCTTGAAGCAAAGTGGCTTGGCAAAGTGACTACACCTCACAATAACTTGGATACAATTGTTTGAACTGATTTTGGAATCTGCAGTTGTTTAGAAATGGCTCCAAGAGACATTCCGGAGTTGTGTACATCTGAGATCCTCTTTCTCAGATCTGCACTGAGCTCCTTGGACTTTCCCATTTTACTGTGTGTTGGCCAATCCAATGAGTGCTGTAAACAAACCCTTTTTATGAAGGCACAGAGAATCTACCAGCTGTAGTCAATCATAATCACTAACAGGAAGTTAAGAGGCCTTGGCAAGATAAAAGACATTTTGGAAGTTTCAGCACCTCTGAATTAATAATCTAAGTGAGTGTATGTAAATTTTTGACTCTGTATGTACAATTTTGACCCTTTGTTGATTCCAGAAAACCCAAAGAAAATTAAAACTTGTGCACCAAATTCTAATGTTTTTTTAAGATGTATGCTGTACATTCTGCCACAGAAAAAGAACAGTTCAAAGAAATTACTGAAAGCCCAAATATTGCCATGATATTCATATCCAAGATGACATTCATGTCACTGTATGTAAACTTCTGACCACAACTGTACAGATGCTGGACACGAGGCTTGTGTGATTTAACAAAGTAATCATCTCAACATTATGCTACACTGCCCCATATCCAGTGACGTTTACTCTGATTATGTTACATTTTGCACAGCAACACCGCACTCTAGCATTGGAGTACACTAGTATGAGTTATCACTCAAAGATGCAGTCTTTTTCTTGCTATTAAAACAGAAGATAACCAGTCAACATACACTATATGACCAAAACTTTGTGGAAACCTCACCATTACACTAATATGCTTTTTGCACATCCCATTCCAGATGTGGCTCCCCTCCACTCTTCTGTTAAGGTTTTCCACTAGATTTTGGAGCATGGCTGTGGGAATTTACACATTCAGCCACAAGAGCATTAATGAGATCAGGCACTGATGTTGAGTTGAGTAGTTCCAGTTCATTCCAAAGGTGTTACATTACATTAAGAGCATTTAGCAGACACTCTTATCCAGAGTGAGGTACAACATACCCAGAGTAGCCTGGGAAGCAGTTGGGGGTTAGGTGCCTTGCTCAAGGGCACTTCAGCTATTCCTGCTTGTCTAGGGAATGGAACTGGTGACCTTTTGGTCCCAAAGCTGCTTCTCTAACCATTAGGCCATGGCTTCCCCAGGGCAATTTTGGTGAGTTGAGATCAGGGTCAAGTTCTTCCAGACCAAACTTGGCAAATCACATCTTTGTCACTTTCTGAACAGGCTTCAAACATTGTCATGTCATGCCACAGGTTTGGACCTCTTGGTTCCAGTGGAAAAAAAACCCCTCATTCTACAGCAAACAAAGACATTCTATGTAATTGTGTGCTTCCAAACTTGTTGTGACAGTTCACGGAAGGCAACACATTGGTGCAATGGTCAGCTGTCCACAAACCTTTGGCTATATTGTGTATTAATCTGGAATAATTTACACACGTCTTTTAAACTTTCCAATGTTAAATGACACCACCTTTCCCCCGAACCTCACATGCTCTCAGGGTTCTCAAGACTCACAGGGTGCCCTTTCTACCTGTTAAGGACATGGAGAATGTTTTCATTTCATTCATATGAAATAAAACGCATCAGTGTATGACTGACTTAGCCAACAAGTATACAGTTAACATTAGTTAACCATTTTTATTTGTGGAATTTTGTCCTACAATTGCCAAAAAGAGCAATTTTGGTGGAAAGAAAAAAAAACCCTAAAAAGATTGAATAGGCCTTGAACGTAGTGTCAAATCTAACACTTTACTTTGCACAGCTAAAAATTAATGTTAAAAATGTCGGCCATGTGGACATTAGACAACTGATTTGTAAAAGGGGCCTTTCTGTGTGGAGTTTGCATGTTCTCCCCGTGCCAGTGTGGGTTTCCTCCAGATCCTCTGGTTTCCTTCCACAGTCCAAAGACATGCAGATTTGGTCAACTGGCTACTCTAAATTGTCCATAGGTGTGAATGTGAGTGTGAAGTGTTGTTCGTCTCTCTGCTGTGATAGACTGGCGACCTGCACAGGGTGAACCCTGCCTCTTGCCTGAGGTCAGCTGGGATTGGCTCCAGCTTCCCTGTGACCCTGCTGGATACAGTGGTGCTTGAAAGTTTGTGAACCCTTTAGAATTCTCTATATTTCTGCATAAATATGACCCAAAACATCATCAGATTTTCACACAAGTCCTAAAAGTAGATAAAGAGAACCCAGTTAAACAAATGAGACAAAAATATTATACTTGGTCATTTATTTATTGAGGAAAATGATCCAATATTAAAGATCTGTGAGTGGCAAAAGTATGTGAACCTTTGCTTTCAGTATCTGGTGTGACCCCCTTGTGCAGCAATAACTGCAACTAAACGTTTCCGGTAACTGTTGATCAGTCCTGCACACCAGCTTGGAGGAATTTTAGCCCATTCTTCCATACAGAACAGCTTCAACAGTGGGATGTTGGTGGGTTTCCTCACATGAACTGCTCGCTTCAGGTCCTTCCACATTTTGATTGGATTAAGGTCAGGACTTTGACTTGGCAATTCCAAAACATTAACTTTATTCTTCTTTGATTGATTGATTGCTTTATTCCGAACAATAAAGAAAAAAATAATAAAAATAAATAAAAAATAATTTCTACCATTCTTTGGTAGAATGACTTGTGTGCTTAGGGTTGTTGTCTTGCTGTATGATCCACCTTCTGTTGAGATTCAGTTCATGGGCAGATGTCCTGACATTTTCCTTTAGAATTTGCTGGTATAATTCAGAATTCATTGTTCCATCAATGATGGCAAGCCATCCTGGCTTAGATGCAGCAAAACAGGCCCAAACCATGATACTACCACCACCATGTTTCACAGATGGGATAAGGTTCTTATGCTGGAATGCAGTGTTTTCCTTTCTCCAAACATAACACTTCTCGTTTAAACCAAAAAGTTCTATTTTGGTCTCATCCATCCACAAAACATTTTTCCAATAGCCTTCTGGCTTGTCCACGTGATCTTTAGCAAACCACAGATGAGCAGCAATGTTCGTTTTGGAGAGCAGTGGCTTTCTCCTTGCAACACTTCCATGCACACCATTGTTGTTCAGTGTTCTCCTGATGGTGGACTCATGAACAATAACATTAGCCAATGTAAGAGAGGTCTTCAGTTCCTTAGAAGTTACCCTGAGGCCCTTTGTGACCTCGCCGACTATTACACGCCTTGCTCTTGGAGTGATCTTTGTTGGTCGACCACTCCTGGGGAGAGTAACAATGGTCTTGAATTTCCTCCATTTGTACACAATCTGTCTGACTGTGGATTGGTGGAGTCCAAACTCTTTAGACATGGTTTTGTAACCTTTTCCAGCCTGATGAGCATCAACAACGCTTTTTCTGAGATCCTCAGGAATCGCTTCTGTTCGTGCCATGATACACTTCCACAAACGTGTTGTGAAGATCAGACTTTGATAGATCCCTGTTCTTTAAATAAAATAGGGTGCCCACTCACACCTGATTGTCATCCCATTGATTGAAAACACCTGACTCTAATTTCACCTTCAAATTAACTGCTAATCCTAGAGGTTCACATATTTTTGCCACTCACAGATATGTAATATTGGATCATTTTCCTCAATAAATAAATGACCAAGTATAATATTTTGTCTCATTTGTTTAACTGGGTTCTCTTTATCTACTTTTAGGACTTGTGTGAAAATCTGATGTTGTTTTAGGTCCTATGCAGAAATCTTGAAAATTCTAAAGGGTTCACAAACTTTCAAGCACCACTGTAAGTGGTATAGATGGATTTGTAAAAGGACTATACTCAAAAAAAATAATGTGGCTTTTACTGTTCATTGCACACCGTTAGCTGGCCTAGTGGTTAGTGTGTCCGCCTCTCGACTGGAAGATTGTGAGTTCTACTTATGGTTGGGTCATACCAAAGACTATCATAAAAATGGTACCTACTGCCATCTGGCGAGGCACACTGCAATACAGATTCAGGTGGCAAGTCAAACTCTCGTGGTTACCAGAGGACCAGCTCTCCACTGTAACCTTAGCTATATGAGAGGCAGAGGGCTATAGAAATGGAGGCCCAATGCACCTCAAAATATTGGTTAGTACTCGGATGGGAGACTGCCTGGAAAGACCAGGCCCTGACATGGAGGGACTTTGACTTTTACTGTTCACTGCACATAACTGCAAAATCACCTATAAATTTTCTTCTGATGACTCTTCCATGAAGGTCATATTTGTTCAGGTGTCGCTGCATAGTAGAACAGTGCACCACCACTCCAGGGTCTGCTAAATCTTTCTGAAGGTCTTTTGCAGTCAAACAGGGGGTTTTATTTGCCTTTCTAGCAATCCAACAAGCAGTTCTTTCAGAACATTTTCTTCATCTTCCAGACCTCACCTTGATCCCCACTGTTTCTGTTAACTGCCACTTCTTAATAACATTACAATCTGAGGAAATAACTACCTGAAAGCACTTTGCTATGTTCTTGTAGCCTTCTCCTGCTTTGTGAGCATCAATTATTTTATTATTCAGAATGCGAGGGAGTTGCTTAAAGGAGCCCATAGCTGTTGATTTTAGGGACAAGTTTGAGGAGTCAGAGAATTTATACAGCTTTGAAATCGGCATCATCTGACCTTTCCTAATGAAGAATTTGAACAAGCCACAGCTCAATAAGCTAATGCTCTGGAACCTTGGTAAAAGTTACCTGAGAACGCAAATGTACTGGGGTGCCCAAACTTTTGCATGGTGTTCCTTTTCTTTTTTCACTCTCCAATTGTACAAAACAAAGATAATACACAAATCTTGCAGAAAACACTGAAATGTGTCGTCTTTACCTTTATGCCTTTTGGTAATCAATTCATCTTCTGCTCACTTAACTATTCACAGTAACAGACATTTTCAGTAAGGGCGCCCAAACTTTTGCATGCCGCTGTATCCCCCAACTGCTCCAGAGGCTGCTCTGGGTATGTTGTATGTTGCTCTGGATAAGAACATCTGCTAAATGCCATTAATGTAATTAATGTAACAACAGACACTTAGTCTTATATTTCCTGGTATTTCCTGGATTATGCAGGTTTATTCTGGACTTTTGGGATTTAGTTCCACCAGTGATGACCATAAAGATAATCACTGATGTATGCAAATCTTGGAAAGGACAGCAAAAAAGTATTTTTCATTCATCCATTATTGTGGACTTTTAAATGAATAATTTTTCCACAGCACAAATTCTATGTCTTCTTCACAGGGGAGATAAAATGTTAAATAATTGACTTAAATGGCTGGAGCTGATTTCGTAAAATATCCATCTAGGCAACACCACTACATTATGAAGTGGTAAGTCGTTTGAAATGCATTGAGCAGATTAGTAGCTTGAATGGAATAATGTAAAAACTATCATTTTTAAATAGCTTAGTGAAAACGAGATTTGAAGATTTAGATTTTCTTTCAATGTCAATATAGACTCAGGGTGACTGACTTCACAGAAATGTGAAGTATCTCATAGTATCTCATTTAGTACATCTGATTTAACCCAGCCCATCAGCTACTGTCTTCCTATTGCTAATAAACTCTTAAAATGAGGTTCCTCAAATGTTCTTACAGAAAGACACGCTAAAGAACACCAAATCAGAAGGTTTCCCTATACCTTTAGCACCCAAAGAACCCTAAGAAGTTTTTCTGTTGCTGATACACTCTTAAATAAGGTTCCTCAAGGATTCTTCAAGTGGTTAAGGGATAGAGAGACCTTCAGTTTTAGGGTTCTACATAGTACTTTCCTTGAGATGTTCTTTCACATCTCAACAACACATTGAAAACAGGTTTCTCTATCCATTAACCACTCATAAAGAACCCTTATTAAATCAGCCTCTTGCTGATACACTCTTAAACAAGGATCCTCAAGGGTTCTTCAGAAGGACATCATTACCTCAAGGTGTTCTTTCAGAAGGACACACTGAAGAACCCTAAAGCTGGGTTTTCTATTCCTTAACCACCAAACCCTTCATCTCTTAGTAAGGATTATTTTAGAAGGACACACTGAATAGGTTCTTTAGGGGTTCTAGAGAATATATTTAACTGTGGTTTCATTTCTAAAGGTACAATATCCTAAAATATGTGAAATTGAGCAGACCAATCGAGATCCAACTACAAAAGGGTAAAATGGGTAAACTGTGAAGTTTTTTGTGTTCATCATATTAATCACATAATTCAACTGTTTTACAGTCAGGTCTGTCTATTTTCACAAATGAAGCAGTAGATACGGGGTGGATCTGCTCTCATGTTGGCAGGTCCACTGTTCTGTTTCACTCATTTTGGCCATGCGCACAAGATATGGTCGACCTCATCTAAGACAGCACATGGTCATACAGTGGACTTTATACAGATCCGCTTCATGAACGGGTCTAAATTGGATCTGGGCCGAATGTGCTAGTTCATGAGAGGATATGAGTAGGGTCTGGGCCAGATCTAGTCTGGATCTGTGATCCTTATCTGTCCAGGCGTGCAAGTGGATTCTGATTCAGACTCATTTTGTGGGTCCGTTCTGGAGCCTGTAATACCTCCAGGATTGATCTGGTGCTATTTGCTATCTGGGCAGAGAGTTCTGGGTTTTAATAATAATCTAATCAGTGTCATTCTACCATTCTAGCTTGTATAGCACCATGGGCAAACTCTACCATCAGACAAATAGAAACAAATTGTAGGGTTTTTTTTGTTTGTTTGTTTTTTTTTTTTTACATACAAATAAAAAGAAAATCTAATTTTTACACTATTACCCTATTGGTGCTAAAAAAAAAACCCTCCACACAAATAAAACTAAAGTGCACAAATCCTCTAATACACAAAGAGAAATACACAAACAGAATAACAGACTTATAAAGAAGAGAACCTGGTTATTACACGACTGCACTTCAAACAAGAAACACGCAAATTAAATTCCACAACTGCCAGCTAAATCCTGACTTTTCATGCCATCCTTGATACATGTGATGTGCAATTAAATATACATGTCATGTTCTTGGCTAATTCCAGGTACAAGACACCCAAAGAGATTCAAAATATTAGCATAATATAGACATCATTTAAATCAGACTACAGCATTGTAAATTCCCCTTACTGGGCTATACAATACAAATCACAGAGGACCTTTATGACTTTAGTGACTCTTATGAGTGTGAATGGTTGTTGGTTTCTGTGTTAACCCTGTGACAGATTGGCAACCTGCCCATGGTATACCCCACCTCTCACCTGAAGTCAGCTGGGATTTGCTCTAGTTTCCTCCACAACGATAGATAATGGATGGATGGATGGATGGATGGATGGATAGTACTGTACAAAGCTGGATGTGAGCTATTTGATAGATTCCCCCACTCACGCTAATTCAGGCTTCTAGTGTAGAGACCTGAGGTCAAAGGTCAGCCTATCCCCCCCAAATCTCATACGGTACTTCTGAGTGGGAGACCAGCAAGTAGTTTGCGTAGCTTACAAACTAGAATCAGAGTGCACACTATGACAAGGTTGACTTACCCACATGGTGATATGATCTCATTGATGATGCCCGTGTCACCCATACCCAAATCTATGACTGACTGTAATAATCTTATAGCTTGATGAAGTTATAACATAAAAACAGACCTGTACAGACAGACGCCTTTTAATTTGTCTAAAATGTTTTGGAAACAGAAGTTTCAGTAGGCTTATGTTAAAATGAGATCTTAAACATTGTAATGCACAGTTTTGCTTTTGAATATGTCAAAACAGTATTTAAACATTGAGATTCATTCTGACAGACTGTAGCATTTTACAGAAATGAGAAAAGAATGATGGTAGAAAGCAAAAAAAACCTAACACTTTCTATTCTACAGGTAAGTGACGTGACAGAAATGTTTCTGGAAACGCATAAAGATAAAGAAATAAAGTTTGACTCACCATCAGTACTTACTGCTGAATAATGACTACAAAAGTTCAATTATTCTCCAAAAGCTGCGATACATCTGCGTTTGTATAGTGGGAAGGACGGCTTTGTGCTGGAATGAATACCTTAGTTTGAGATATAATTTGGGTGCTGAAAGGGAAAGAGAATGGCTTTCTGTTGGAAAATTAGCATACCTTTCTATCTGTCAAGCCTCTGTGTGTGTGTGCGTGTGTGTGTGTGTGTGTGTGTGTGTGTGTTAGTGGCGAGGACACTTATTCAATCTTCTTATAATTAACAATTGCCTTAAAAAAAACTTTAAACCTGGACCAAGAGACCAGGTTTAAAGAGACCTGGGCTACACGACAGGATTGTTTTATTAAAAATAGCTTCCCTTCATGAATAAAATTTGATCATGTGGGAAAAAAATGTGAAAATGCATTTGTACATATGCCCTGAAATGGATCTAAATTACATACACATGACACCATCTAATATCTATTATTCTTTCCACAATGACTGGATATGAGCAATTGCGCGCTCTGATTGGCTACTCTGCTACTAGGCTATTAGCTCATATACCACGAGTAGAGAAAAACAAAATGGGGAAGCGTGTTGCTGAACCAACCGAGGACGAAATAAAAACTCTACTCAAAAACCAAACCCCCCAAAAATACAAAAAAGCAACAAAATATGGAATGAAAGTATTTATAAGAACATATCTTTTTTTTTTAATTTTCCAATAATTATTATTATCGGATTTTTCACAAATTGCTACTATCATTTCGCCGGTTTGTTTACATTCTAAGCGGAAATGATTTTGTCAGACGTTTTGTATAAAGTTTTTATTTATTGAATTTGCAAAAAATAAAAATGCTCTGTTTCTCAAAATCCAGTGAATGTTGATATAATAAAAGTTATTCCACTCAATCTTGTCGTACATGGCTTATAGCCAACTCGACACTACGTGCCTCATCGACTATCAGCTCATGTACGACTCGATTTTGTGGAATATTTGTTAAGTAGCTAAAATACTAGCGAAAGATTACACGACGCTACAAACAACTATGATATGAACCCATTTGCAGGAGCAGTGCTGTTGAGAGACATTAGACACACAAATACCCCAGAATGAGTTGGTGTTTTCATGGGAAAGACAGTATTGTGAGGTATTTAGGATCTGTTTTACATGTTAAGATATTTATATTCAGCAGTTGAATACTTTACTAAACACTTAGTTATACAGTACATATATTTTTCTCAAACTGTTGAACTGTGTAGCTTCCAGCAGCCAAAACAAGGGGTTGTTGATAGAAATAATATTCATTACCAGGTTAAAAATTCATTTAAAAATTTGTTAGATGTTTCTATGATGAGTCACTGCGGTTTCCGTGACTGAGGTAAAGCATGGAGCATTGCTAGTTCGTATTTGTACGTTTGGTTAGCTGACGGCACTGCCCAACTCAAACCAGCTGGAAGGAAAAGGGAAAAAAAAGAAATGCTGAATTATTTCAAAACATTGTAGTCAACAGTATTTTACAACTTTCTGTCATAGTCAGTCGTAAATTCACCACAAAAGATCCAGCTAGTGTAAAGCTAATTATAAATGACATAAATGGCTTAATAATTATTTTCTAGCATATCTAGTTGTATTTCTCTACCTTATCTCTCTCTGTGTGTGTGTGTGTGTGTGTGTGTGTGTGTGTGTGTGTTCCGGAGAGGAGTCTCTCAAGTGCTACATCATAATTTAGTCATGACTTTCATCCATTATTTAGAATAAGAGGAGTAAAAATGCTTCTGCAGTTAAAATAAATTAGTGTCACTGCAGGACAATAAATGAGGTGTGGCCTCTGTATCTATAAGTCTTAGTAAAGAAGGCGTGGACTCTCTGTCCCTCAGTCTCAGTAAAGAAGGTGTGGACTCCGTTCCTATCATTCTCGATAAAGGAGGTGTGGACTCTCTGTCCATCAGTCTCAGTAAAGGAGGTGTGGACTCCGTTCCTATCATTCTCGATAAAGGAGGTGTGGACTCTCTGTCCCTCAGTCTCAGTAAAGAAGGTGTGGACTCCGTTCCTATCATTCTCGATAAAGGAGGTGTGGACTCTCTGTCCATCAGTCTCAGTAAAGGAGGTATGGACTCTCTGCCTATCAGTCTCAGTCAAGGAGGCATGGCCTCTGTTCCTATCATTCTCATTAAAGGAGGCGTGGAATCTGTGCCCATCAGTCTCAGTAAAGGAGGCATGGCCTTTATGCCCATCAGTCTCATTAAAGGAGGCATCGGACCTGCTTGATCCATCCTGGTGCCCTGTGTCTGGTCGGAGTTTTATCGCACCACTCCTGTGAAGGACGGCCCCATGAGGACAGTTGAGGGTTATACCTGTTAAAACTGTTAATATTATAGTCAGGCTGTCTGTTGTTGCCCAAATGAGGACGGGTTCCCTTTTGAGTCTGGTTCCTCTCGAGGTTTCTTCCTCATGTCGTCTGAGGGAGAGTTTTCCTTGCCACCGTCGCCACAGGCTTGCTCATTGGGGATAGATTAGGGATAAAATTAGCTTATGTTTTAAGTCGTTCAAATTCTGTAAAGCTGCTTTGCGACAATGTTTATTGTTAAAAGCGCTATACAAATAAACTTGATTTGATTTGATGGCCTCTGTGTCCATCGGTCTCAATAAAGGAGGCGTGGCCTCTGTTCCTATCATTCTCATTAAAGGAGGCATGGCCTCTGTGCCCATTGGTCTCAGTAAAGGAGGCGTGGCCTCTGTGCCCATTGGTCTCAGTAAAGGAAGCATGGCCTCTGTGCCTATCATTTTCATGAAAGGAGGCATGGCCTCTGTGCCCATCAGTCTCAGTAAAGGAGGCATGGCCTTTGTGCCTATCAGTCTCAGTCTAGGAGGTGTGGATTCTGTCCATCATTCTCAGTAAAGGAGACGTGGCCTTTGTACCTATCAATCCCAGAAAAGGAGATGTGACAGAACTGTTTCTGGATGTTCCAAAATGTTAAATGTAACTCTGAATGGATAAAAAGTATGACTTTTTTTATTTAACAAAAATAAATAAAGTTTCAAATTACAACCCCGATTCCAAAAAAGTTGGGACAAAGTACAAATTGTAAATAAAAACGGAATGCAATGATGTGGAAGTTTCAAAATTCCATATTTTATTCAGAATAGAACATAGATGACATATCAAATGTTTAAACTGAGAAAATGTATCATTTAAAGAGAAAAATCAGGTGATTTTAAATTTCATGACAACAACACATCTCAAAAAAGTTGGGACAAGGCCATGTTTACCACTGTGAGACATCCCCTTTTCTCTTTACAACAGTCTGTAAACGTCTGGGGACTGAGGAGACAAGTTGCTCAAGTTTAGGGATAGGAATGTTAACCCATTCATGTCTAATGTAGGATTCTAGTTGCTCAACTGTCTTAGGTCTTTTTTGTCGTATCTTCCATTTTATGATGCGCCAAATGTTTTCTATGGGTGAAAGATCTGGACTGCAGGCTGGCCAGTTCAGTACCCGGACCCTTCTTCTACGCAGCCATGATGCTGTAATTGATGCAGTATGTGGTTTGGCATGGTCATGTTGGAAAATGAAAGGTCTTCCCTGAAAGAGACGTCGTCTGGATGGGAGCATATGTTGCTCTAGAACCTGGATATACCTTTCAGCATTGATGGTGTCTTTCCAGATGTGTAAGCTGCCCATGCCACACGCACTAATGCAACCCCATACCATCAGAGATGCAGGCTTCTGAACTGAGCGCTGATAACAACTTGAGTCGTCCTTCTCCTCTTTAGTCCGAATGACACGGTGTCCCTGATTTCCATAAAGAACTTCAAATTTTGATTCGTCTGACCACAGAACAGTTTTCCACTTTGCCACAGTCCATTTTAAATGAGCCTTGGCCCAGAGAAGATGTCTGCACTTCTGGATCATGTTTAGATACGGCTTCTTCTTTGAACTATAGAGTTTTAGCTGGCAACGGTGGATGGCACGGTGAATTGTGTTCACAGATAATGTTCTCTGGAAATATTCCTGAGCCCATTTTGTGATTTCCAATACAGAAGCATGCCTGTATGTGATGCAGTGCCATCTAAGGGCCCGAAGATCACGGGCACCCGGTATGGTTTTCCGGCCTTGACCCTTACGCACAGAGATTCTTCCAGATTCTCTGAATCTTTTGATGATATTATGCACTGTAGATGATGATATGTTCAAACTCTTTGCAATTTTACACTGTCGAACTCCTTTCTAATATTGCTCCACTATTTGTTGGTGCAGAATTAGGGGGATTGGTGATCCTCTTCCCATCTTTACTTCTGAGAGTCGCTGCCACTCCAAGATGCTCTTTTTATACCCAGTCATGTTAATGACCTATTGCCAATTGACCTAATGAGTTGCAATTTGGTCCTCCAGCTGTTCCTTTTTTGTACCTTTAACTTTTCCAGCCTCTTATTGCCCCTGTCCCAACTTTTTTGAGATGTGTTGCTGTCATGAAATTTCAAATGAGCCAATATTTGGCATGAAATTTCAAAATGTCTCACTTTCGACATTTGATATGTTGTCTATGTTCTATTGTGAATACAATATCAGTTTTTGAGACTTGTAAATTATTGCATTCCATTTTTATTTACAATTTGTACTTTGTCCCAACTTTTTTGGAATCGGGGTTGTATAACAGAGGAATAAAACACTGTTATAGGACAATAATCAACTTCAGGTTAGTAACAGTAAATACACTTCCTGTCATGCTGAACATACCACACTGATAGTCGATTATTTTCACATAACAGCAAGTGTTTTATTTCTTATTTATTAAAGTCAATCACAGAAGGTGGGCAGGAGGCAGAATGAGAGAGAAATTACACAACACCTCAACCCATGCTTATTTATTGATATTAGCAGTTTGCATGTGGATGATGCTGATTGTTGCTTCATGAGTCATTTACTAGTTTTAACACGATTTTGTTTTTCATAAGAACCCCATATTACTGTGAAATATTCCACCTGTAAAAAGCGGGTTTATTGGCATCCATGGGAAAATAAAGCACATCTAATGCGAACAAGCCATCTGTTAAAAGGACCACACACACACACACTCCAATCACAGCAGACGGGCAGTTTGGACAGGTCCTAAACACGAAACAAATTGCTCACTCAGTTTTAATTCAGCTGGTTTGTCAGGGCTGCTCTAAATCACGTATGTGTCTGACAGCAAGTACACCAAGTTTTATGTTGGCCATAAATATACCTGTGCATGTGTAAGAAACCAATGGGGTGCTTTAGTTTAACAGTAAACTGCACCTGCCACTGAATCTGTGCCTCTTTGCCCTTATTGTAGCATCACATTAAGCAGGAAATATGAGGAAAACTTTCTGGTCCATAAGAATTATTATTATACATACAGGACACTTTTTCGATGGAACATAAACGTGTTCTATTCCCTTCTAGTGGGTTTCATTCATGTGGTTTGATAGCATGCAATATTGTTAGCATATCGCTTATCCACTTGTATTATATCACTCTACCCAGTGGAGAATGAGCGTTGAATATGGTTTACGATATTACATGGTTTACGATATTACATGGTTGTCAAGACAACATGATGTCACACGTCGGAGACGTAAAACTTCCATGTTAGCAAGCAACTGTGACAATTTGTAACAAACATGGCTGCCAGGTTTGCTTCGTTAAATACGGAAGATTTTGAGAGAATTTTGAAAGGGAAAGACACGTTGAACACCCAAAAGGAATGTGTATGTGGATTAATAATAATATTGGCTGGCTATTGGGGACAGCTATTGGTGTAGTGGTTAGCGCTGTCGCCTCACAGCAAGAAGGTTCTGGGTTTGAGCCCAGTGGCTGACAGGGGCCTTTCTGTGTGGAGTTTGCATGTTCTCCCTGTGTCTGCGTGGGTTTCCTCCGGGTGCTCCAGTTTCCCCCACAGTCCAAAGACATGCAGGTTAGGCTCATTGGTAGGTCTAAATTGACCGTAGGTGTGAATGTGAGTGTGAATGGTTGTTTGTCTCTATGCGTCAGCCCTGCAATGACCTGGCGACTTGTACAGGGTGTACCCCGCCTTTCGCCCATAGTCAGCTGGCGACCCTGACCCTGCACAGGATAAGCAGCTACAGATAATGGATGGATGGATATTGGCTGGCTTTTTTTCCATAGTATATCAGATATATTCCATTCAGCTATTTGTCTTCGACTCATTCAGTATCATGCTAGCTGAATGGAATATATCTGATATAACCTGAAACAAAGCCAGCTAATATTATTTAAATATACTGTATACTATATACCCATATAGGACAGACCTGGCAGTCAATACAACTGTAAATGTAAATGAATAAAAAGTGCTCGTCACTGTTAGATTAATAAAATAATTTAACAGTATTAATAGAAAATTGCTGTGGTATAAGGGAATTATAATCTGTTATCAGAAATTAATCAACCTCTGTGTGGCTGCTTCATAGGGGTGCATGTTGATTATTTTCCTATAACAGCACACCCCAAAGCTTCATCCCCCTATATAAGTAAGTTCACCAATCAGTGTCTTTCAACAGAAAGTAAACTAGAAGGGACAAAACTGATACCTCTTTTTTTTCTGGAAAAGCCTTTTGCTTTATTAGATTACAGAAACAGAAAAAAGGTGCAAATCATGTTTTTTGCACGCATCGCACACGTGCAACAACAAATTGACAAATCAATCAGGACTGAGATTCTCACAGATTGTGGAAAAATTGCACTGAACGTAATCAGTCGGTGAACATTTGGTGGGCAAAGTGTAGAGAGGCAGCTGTAGAAAATTACAAAAAATTTTGACAGCTTATTTGAAATTTAAACGTTGAAGTGTCCTGTATATGTGTGTATGTGTATGAGAGAGAGAGAGAGAGAGAGTGTATGTGTGCGCGCTTGACATTCTCTTCAATTTTCTGTCTCTTTCAGTCTGAATCCTTCATTGCTTTTCCTTCCTCTTTACCCCACAGAGGAACATAAAACTCGAAGGGAACCAAAATTCAAAAGCATTTATAAATTGGCAAGCAGATTTCTTAACCCCCCTTCTCCGTTCATAATTATCATCAAACAAACTTGATATTGCATACAGCGAGAGAGACTTTATCAGCTGCGTACAGGCCTAATCAAAATAAATGGGTAAAAGCGCAGGGGGACGTACAGATGGAAGAACACATTTACATCAGCTAGAGCTCTCTCTAGCTGATGTAAATGTGCAAATCAGAGAAAGAGAGAGAGAGAAAAAAAATGCACTGAATTGTCAAGCTAAGCTTAAGTCATGCACATGCTAAACGAGTTGAAATCTTGTGCTTTGGTGATGACTCACACAGTTTTATTGCCCATTTATGAGGTTAAAAGCCCATGATTTGTCAGCACACACTGTACAAAAGTAAACAGTGTGTAAAATAACAATCTGAAAAGCCTTGACGTGTTCACATTTTAAACTGTTCACATTTCAGACAGAAAAATCGCCAAAATAATCATGGCTCAATCAGAGGTCATTTCAGCACAACTCATGATAACCATGTGTCTGATTGGTATAGGGATTGTACAACAAAAAAAGTTTTGAGGTTTTGTTTGCAACCTCTACTCCTGCTGTTTATGATACAAATTCCATCCTGAAAATCAAATAGCAAATAAATGATAAATACAAATTTTGTCCAAAAAAACCCTAAAAATATATTTAATTGCTAAAAGTTTAAGCTACAAAATTGATTTTAAATTAATAGATGCAAATTAAAGGTCTATGACAAATAATTTCTAAATTTTTAAACAATTTTGAGAGTCCCTGGGAGATAGTATAACTACAGTCAGGTCTATAGGTATTTGGACAATGACATAATTTTTGTAATTTTGCCTCTGTACACCACTACAATGGATTTGAAGTGATTGAAGTGTAGTCTTTCAGCTTTAATTTAAGGGTTTTAAAAATATATATTGCATTAAGCATTTAGGAATTACAGACATTTTACATCACCCCTCCATTTTCACAGACTCAAAAGTAATTGTACAAACGAACAATTATAAATATAAGGATTATTTTTAATACTTGGATGCAAATCCTTTGCAGTCAATGACCACCTGAAGTCTGGAACCCATGGATATCACCAAATGTCAAGTCAACTTTATTTGTATAGCATTTTAACAACAGCCATTGTTGAAAAAAAAACTTTACAGAAAATTAAAGACTTGAAACATGAGCTAATTTTATCCCTAATCTATCCCCAGTGAGTAAGCCTATGGCGATGTTGGTGAGGAAAAACTCCCTCAGACAACATGAGGAAGAAACCTTGAGAGGAACCAGACTCAAAAGGGAACCCATCCTCATTTGGGTGACAACAGATAACGTGATTATAAATAACTTGCTTCTATAACTGTCTCCTATATAGTCACAAAGTATAACTGTATAACCAGGAAAATCACTATAGTTTTAACATGAAGTCTGTTCATGTTAAATGGCTGGGACTCCCAAAGTGCTTTTCAGCAACAGGCCTGTATGGATGGAATGCACTCCAACTGCCTCTGAAGTCCATCACCCTTGGGTATAGGCAGGAGAAGGCAAGGTTTGTAATGGAGTTGAGGGAGTCTTCCGATGCACCGGTGAAGGACCAGTGGGCAAGGGTTAAGACGGGGAGGAAGTGGAAGGTGGAGGAGGAGGTGCAGAGGGTAGTAAGTAGGATACAACACCGGGAAGTGGTTGGCATGGTCCAGCTAGGGAGGGCAGGCCTTGGATGGAGGGAGCCACCCTGTATGTGGTCCAGAGCAAGTAAGAAGGAGAGGAAGGACCTGGTGGCTGCTGAGATGGCCAGGATGGAGCAGGAGGATCTCAAAGTCAAAGCTATCGCTCAGGGCCAGCAGGGCCGTTGGACAACATGGGAGGGGATGACGAGAAAAACTGTCAGCTGGGCGGATCTCTGGAAGACTCCACCGGCCCGCCTCAGTTTCCTAATCCGAGCAACGTATGACACTTTACCCTGCCCTCGTAACTTACATCAGTGGCTGGGGACAGAACAAGCCTGTGACCTTTGCGGTACCAACAATGCCTCGTTACAACATGTCCTGTCAGGATGCAGGACAGCTCTGACACAGGGGAGGTTGAGATGGCGTCACGATCAGATCCTCCGAAAGCTGGCCGAGATCGTGGAAACAGCAAGGCGTGAGGCGAGCAGAGGAGAGACAGCGGGAGCCCAACATCGCATCCACTTCCTCAGGCAGGGAGAACTGCCAGCCGGATTAGGAAGGATACTACCATCAAAGCTCCTCAATCAAGGTGCAGAGTGGAGGCTGGCAGTGGACGTGGGCAGGCAACTTCAATTTCCCCAAGAGATCTGCAGCACCTCCCTGCGACCGGACATGGTATTGTGGACCACAGTGGAGAGAAAAGCACTGTTGGTAGAGTTGACTGTGCCATGGGAAGAGGGGTTGGCAGCTGCCCATGAGAGGAAGAGGGCAAAGTACTCTGACCTACTGGCAGAGTGCAGGGAAGCCGGATGGAGTAAGAGGCTATACCCTGTGGAGGTAGGGGTAAGAGGCTTTGTGGCAGACTCAACAACCCGGCTGCTGAGAGACTTAGGCCTGCGTGGCACCAGTCTGCAGAGGGCCATCAGGGGGCTATCTGAGGAGGCAGAGAAGGCAAGTTTTTGGCTCTGGCTGAGACGGAGGGATGTAGCGTGGGGAGCAGGCACGATTTAAGAATGCTAGCTGCAGGGGGTGGCAGGGAGACGTCCCTGTTCACTGCCCCGCCACCAGGAGATGTTCTGGGCTAAGGGGCGAAACATCTATGAGCGGTGGTCCCCAGCTGATGACCCTGCAGCTAGCAAACAAGGCACCGGTGGAGGTGCTGCATGCCAAAAGGCAGTGCAGGAGAACACCTACCTGTATAAAGAAATGTTTTGTTGAAATTATAAATTGTTCACTGATGGAAACTTGAGTGCAAGTGTATTACTGTAAGTGTCCAGAGCCATCTTCGAAGTGCAACTTTCGACTGTCAAGTCAAGTTTATTTCTATACAGCTTTTAACAATAAACATTGTCGCAAAGCAGCTTTACAGAATTTGAACGACTTAAAACATGAGCTAATTTTGTCCCTAATCTATCCCCAATGAGCAAGCCTGTGGCGATGGTGGCAAGGAAAAACTCCCTCAGACGACATGAGGAAGAAACCTCGAGAGGAACCAGACTCAAAAGGGAACCCGTCCTCATTTGGGCAACAACAGACAGCATGACTATAACATTAACAGTTTTAACATGAAGACAGTTTTGTTGATGTTGTAACTCTTCATTGATGGAAACTTGAGTGCAAAACTGTTCATGACAACTGCAGTCCTAAAGTTAGCAAGTCAACTGTAGTCCTCAGTCATAACAGCATTACTGTAAGAGTACAGAGCATCCTCCAGGTGTAACCCTCAACTGTTCTCATGGGGCCGTCCTCCACAGGAGCAATGCGATAAAACTCCGACCAGACACAGGGCACCAGGATGGATCAAGCAGGTCCGAGGGCCAGAAGAGGCCAGCATCTCAATCCCAGGACCAACATGTAACTCACAGGGACAGATTGGGGGTGAGGGAGGGGGGGGGAGAGAGAGAAAACACAAGTTGTTAGGTATGCCCTAAAAATGACACAAGTATTAAATCTGTGTGGTAGGCTCGCAGAGACAAGAGTCTTGACATCAGGCATAATACACAACAATGGCATGTTAATATGGTTAAAAAATATCATGACCTGCTCTGGCTGGATGCTTGATTGGGTGATGGGAACACACTCCTCAGCAATGATGAGATGCAGATGGAACCCTTAGGGCTGGCCAAGACAATTCAGTTACATTTCACCGGGTCTGGGACATGCGACAGAATGTCTGACGGCCGATTCCCTGCAGGCTATGATAGCCAGTCGAGGTCTACACCCTCTCCACCAAAAGACTTCCTGTTGACTCCATGTAACTCAGAGGGACAGATTTTTTTTTGGGGGGGGGAGGGAAAGAAAACACGGGTTGTTAGGTATGCCCAGTGTCACCTGAATAAAGTAGGAACAGTATACATATTGCACTGAGTACAAGCAGGGACTCCGGCAACTAACTATGACAGCATAACTAAAAGGGGAGAGCCAGAAGGTAACACAGGCATGAGGGAGCCCCGGGACATAAAGCAGCCAGCCACTACACCGTCAACAAACTCGAGTGAGCAAGCAAGTGGGGACTGACAGCATCCATACATCCCAGTTTACCAAAACACTCTATGTCTGAGGACCCTCCAGATCTACACCTTTACCTCATAAACACCATTAACAAAAGGCTTGACTAAACAGATATGTTTTCAGCCTAGACTTAAACACTGAGACTGTGTCTGAGTCCCAAACACTACTTGGAAGGCTGTTCCATAACTGTGGAGCTTTGTAAGAAAAGGCTCTGCCCCCTGATGTAGCTTTCACTATACGAGGTACCAGCAGATAGCCTGCACCTTTTGATCTAAGTAGGCGTGGCGGGTCACAGAGGAGCAGAAGTTCACTCAGGTACTGTGGTGCGAGATGATTTAGTGCTTTAAAGGTCAATAGTAGTATTTTATAATCAATACGAAATTTGATTGGGAGCCAATGCAGTGTGGATAAGACAGGCGTGATGTGGTCATATTTTCTAGTTCTAGTAAGGATTCTTGCTGCTGTATTTTGAACTAACTGGAGCTTGTTTATGCACTTATTGGAACATCCAGACAGTAAGGCATTACAATAATCCAACCTGGAGGTAACGAAAGCATGGACTAGTTTTTCCATGTCATGTAATGACATTAAATTTCTTATCTTAGCAATATTTCTGAGATGAAAGAAAGCTATCCGGGTGATGTTATCAATGTGAGTTTTGAATGAGAGACTGGGGTCAATAATCACTCCGAGGTCTTTTACTGCTGCACATGAAGAAACAGAAAGGCCATCCAGAGTCACTGTGTAATCAGAAAACTTACTTCTAGCTGTATGTGGTCCTAGTACAAGTACTTCAGTCTTGTCAGAGTTAAGCAGAAGGAAATTAATAAGCAACCAGTGTCTAATGTCCTTAACACATTCCTCAATTCTATAAAGCTGGTGTCTCTCATCAGGTTTTGCAGAGACATACAACTGTGTGTCATCAGCACAACAATGGAAACTAATGTTTACGAATAATATCACCCAGAGGTAACATATATAGAGAAAAAAGCAGTGGACCCAAGACAGAACCTTGTGGAACACCAAACTTTACCTCAGTACGTCTAGAAATATCACCATTTATATCAACATATTGATAACGATCAGTTAAATAAGACCTGAGCCAGGAGAGGGCCGTTCCCTTAACTCCCACAACATTTTCTAGTCTATCCAGAAGAATGGAATAATCAATGGTATCAAATGCTGCACTAAGGTCAAGCAACACAAGCAGCGAGACACAGGCCTGATCAGACGCCAACAGTAGGTCGTTTACTACTTTAACCAGTGCTGTCTCTGTGCTATGATGAGGTCTAAATCCTGACTGATACATTTCATGGATGTTATTCCTATGTAAATATGAGCATAACTGTTGTGCCACAGTTTTTTCAAGGATCTTGGAGATAAAGGGGAGGTTTGATATTGGCCGATAATTGGACAGCTGACAGGGATCAAGGTCAGGTTTTTTAATCAGGGGATTGATAACTGCTAGTTTAAAGGATTTGGGTACATAGCCAATTGTAAGAGAAGAATTTATTATTTTTAGAAGCGGTTCAATTACTTCAGGTATTATCTGTTTGAATAGACGTGTAGGTAAGGGATCTAGTACGCAAGTTGAGGCTTTTGATGCCGAGATTAATGAAAGTAATTCAGTTTCTTTAAGGGGAGTAAAACATTCTAACTGATGATCTGATACAGTTATATAGTTAACTACAAGGTCACTTTCATTGTCTGACCTTAAATTAGTAGTTTGAATTTTTTGTCGGATATTCTCAATTTTGTCATTAAAAAAAAATTCATGAAGTCATTGCTACTACATACTGCAGGTGTGCATGTGTCTATAGTGGACTTATTCCTGGTTAATTTTGCTACAGTATTAAATAGGAATCTAGGATTATTTTTGTTATCTTCTATTAGGGAGGAGAGATATGTTGATCTCGCAGCACAAAGAGCTTTTCTATACTTCAGGAAGCTCTCCTTCCAACCTAATTTGAACACTACCAATTTTGTTTGACGCCATTTATGTTCCAATTTTCGAGTGGTCTGTTTTAATGTGTGTCATCATTATACCAGGGTGCTAATTTTTTGTCTCTGACCATTTTCCTTTTTAGAGGAGCTACATTATCTAAGGTATGGCGGAATGTTGACTCTAAGCATTCAGTTGCCTGATCAAGTTCTGCAGGGGCTGACAGTGACCCAATCAAAGTTGATAACTCTGGGAGATCATTTATAAAGCTCTGTGCAGTAGGTGACGTGAATGTACGTTTAATACAGTAGCATGGTGAGGTGCATATATTATTACTCAGACGTAGTTTGAATGAGATGAGATAATGATCTGAGATAACTTCAGACTGTGGAAGTATGACTATATTGTCTATGTTTAACCTGAATATTAGGATTAGATCAAGGGTGTGACCACCATTATGGGTCAGTCCTATGACATTCTGATTAATCCCTACTAAATCTAAAATGGACACAAACGCTGTTTTTAAAGGGTCTTCTGGGTTATCGAAGTGAATATTAAAATCTCAGACAACTAAAGTTTTGTTTAAGGAAATAACCAGATCTGAGATAAAATCTGCAAATTCAGAAAGAAACTCAGAATATGGCCCCAGGGGCCTGTAAATAATAAGCAATGGAATTAACTGGGTAGACTTATTTTTCGAGGCTACATACATTATATGAGTGAGTATGAAGAACTTCAAATGTATTAAATTTATAACTAGGTTTTTGTGTTACACGTAGATAATCATTATAAATAACCGCAACGCCTCCTCCTCTGCCAGTTTGATGAGGCTGGTGTATATAACTGTATCCAGGAGGACTCGCTTCATTTAATGTTATATATTCATTTGGCTTAATCCATGTTTCAGTTAAAGTACATTAAACTCCTGATCAGTAGTGAGTTCATTAACCATTAGCGCTTTAGATGTAAGAGATCTAATATTTAATAGCCCCACCTTTAGACCAAAGGTGCTAGCAGCAGCTGTACAGTCAGTATGATCTAATTTTATATTGATTAGGTTACTGGAGCAAACTCTCTGAAAATTTCTACCTTTTTATTGAGCTCGGGGAACAGACACAGTCTCGATGTAGTGGACCCTGAGTGACGACTCTGTGCAGCTACGGGTAGCAGACAGTCGGTTTAGCCTGTTCATCTGCTCCCTGGCCTTGGCTCTGGATTGTCAGGAATTAACTAGGCCTGTTCTGAGACTATGACCTATGCTGCAGGAAATGAGAGCAGCACCTTCACGAGTGGGATGGATACCGTCCTGCCCTAACAGGCCAGCAGTGCCCTCAAAATTAGCCCAATTATCTATAAAGCCCACACTGTTTTCAGAGCACCACCTGAACAGCCAGCAGTTCAGCGACCATAACCTGCTGTAAGCCAAATCGCCACGCTGCATTGGGATGGGGCCAGAGCATACTACAGCATCGGACATCGCCTTTGCTAATTTAAACACCTCTACAAAGTTACTCTTAGTAACCTCAGACTGACGAAGGCGTATATCATTAGCTCCTACATGGATAACTATCTTTGAGAACCTGTGCTTGCCTAGGACCCTAAGATTACCTGCTATGTCCGGCGCCCTGGCTCCTGGTATACACGTGACTAAAGCTGCTGGTGCCCCTAAAGGCTGAGCTAATTTCACGTGCCGTATGATAGAGTCCCCTATAACCAGAGCTCTTTCAGGTTTCTCAGCGGGTGCATCACTAAGGAGAGCAAACCTGTTCGACACGTGACGCGGAGAGGAGTGGTGCTCCTGTGGGCAAGCCTCAGCGGTAGCTTTGGCTCTTTGCTTATGCCGCCGAGCCGTCAGCCATTCGCCCCGCTGTAAGGGCTCTAATGCCGGAGTTGGGGGATTGCTAACTCCACCTAGGGCATCCAGACTTTCCCCTACAGAAACTACACTGTTCTCATGCTCACTGACCTTCTCTAAAGCCTGGACACGTGCTTCTAGCACTGTAATCTTCTCCATCAGAGAGCTAACTAATCTGCACTTATCACAAATAAAGCTAATAAAGCTATCGCTAGCGACGGAGGAAGAATGACTAAACATCCTGCACTCAGCACACTGAACAGGCTGAAGGTGTGCCATGATGAAAAGATTCACGTACCTTAATCGAAGATCTGTTTATATTAAAGCAGATCCGATGTGGATGGCCTCCGCTTGTGGTCTTTACACAGGAGGAGAGAAAAAGAAAGCTTCCGGTCTCGGCGTTCTTCCGAAAAAAGAGAGAGAAAGAAAAAAACAAAACAAACAAAAAAACAACTGTCCATCTGGGGCCGTCCTCCACAGGAGCAATGTGATAAGACTCCAGCCAGACGTAGGGCATCAGGATGGATCAAGCAGGTCCGAAGTGCAGAAGTCAGCATCTTACTGGTGTCTCAGGAGCGACATGTAACTCAACAGAGAGGGACAGACAGAGGGAAGAGATGGGTGTGTGTGTGTGTGTGTGTGTGTGTGTGTGTGTGTGTGTGTGTGTGTGTGTGTGTGTGTGAGTGTGTGTGAGTGAGAGAGAGAGACGGGACAGGTTGTTAGGTATTGCCCAATGTCACTTCAAGAGTAAGAACAGGATACATTTTGCGCTGAGTGCAAGCATGGACTCTGGCAAAACTAACTATGACAGCATAACTAAAAGGGGAGAGCCAGAAGGTAACACAGACATGAGGGTGCCCCAGGACATAAAGCAACAGCCATTACACCATCAACAAACCCAAGTGAATGAGTGGGGGGCTGACAGCATCCATACATTCCAGTTTACCAAACGCTCTATGTCTGAGGACCCTCCAGATCTACTCCTTTACCTAATAAGAACTATTAACAAAAGGCTTGACTAAACAGATATGTTTTCAGCCGAGACAAACATTGAGACTGTTTTAGTCCTGAACCCTACTTGGAAGGCTGTTCCATAACTGTGGGGCTTTGTAAGAAAAGGCTCTGGCCCCTGATGTAGCCTTCACTATACAAAGTACCAGCAGATAGCCTGCACCTTTTGATCCAAGTGGGGTCAATAAAGGACCTTAAGTTTACTCAAGTACTGTGGTGCAAGACCATTCAGTGCTTTAAAGGTCAATAGTAGTATTTTATAATCCCTATGAAATTTGATTGGGAGCCAGTGCAATATGGATAAGACAGGAGTGATGTGGTCATATCTTTTATTTCTAGTAAGGACTCTAGCTGCTGCATGCTGAGTTTCCTCAATTGAGATGCTTTTCCATACCTTTACTGCAGCTGCCTTCAGTAACAAGTTGCTGCTTTTTTGTGGCTCTTTCTGCTTCAGTTTTGTCTTCAGTAAGTGAAAATCATGCTCAACTGGGTTGACTGACTCAGCCATTGAAGAACATTACATTCCTTTGCCTTAAGAAGCTCTTGGGTTGCTCTCATGGTATGTTTTGGGTCATTATCCATCTGTACTGTGAAGCACCATCCTATCAGTTTTGTAGCATTTCACTGAATCTGAGCAGAAAGTATAGCTCTATACACTTCAAAATTCATCCTGTTACTTCTTTCAGCAGTCACATCATCAATAACCACCAGTGACCCAGTTCCATTGGCAGCCATAATGCCCATGTTCACCATGTTTGACAGATGATGTAGTATGCTGTGGATCATGGGCCCTTCTTTTCCTTCTTCATATGCTTTTCTCCCCATCGTACTGCTACAAATTCATCTTGGTTTCACCTGTTACAAGAATCGTCTTCCAGAACTGGGCAGGCTTTCTAGCTAACCCTGGTTCAAAGGCTGCCTGCAACAACTAGCTCCATCAGGAGGTGGTACCCTGAAATGGAAGATGCCCTCAGAGACTGCTATGATATCACGGACTGGGATGTGCTGCTTAGCCCACACTGTGAGGACATAGAGGGGCTGGCACATTATCTGACAGATTACCTCAACTTCTGTGCAGACGTGGTCTCCCCCACTAAGACTGTATGGTGTTACCCTAATAATAAGCCATGGGTAACACAGGAAGTCAAAGCTGTCCTCAACAGGAAGAAGGCCGCCTTCAGGAGCAGGGATAGGGAGGCGATGAAAGCAGCACAGCAGGAGGTGAAACGCTGCATGAGGGAAGCTAAGGACAGCTACAGGAGAAAGGTGGAGCAGAAGCTGAAGGAGAACAGCATGAGGGAGGACTGGGAAGGTGTGAAAACCATCACAGGCCACAATACAAAGATCAGAGTCGTTGAGGGGACAGTGGAGAGGGCGAATGAGTTGAATGACTTCTTCAATCGGTTCAACCAGCCCACGTCCCCCCCACCCTCTCCCTCACTGCAGCTATCTCTCCTTCTTCCCAGTCTTCGCAACAGCCCCCTCCTCCCCCACCTCAACACAGACTCCTCTATGCATTACTGCAGACCAGGTCAGAGGTCAACTGAGGAAGCTTCACCCCAGGAAAGCAGTAGGCCCGGACAAGGTGTGTCCACGACTACTGAAGACTTACGCTGCTGAACTGGGTGAACCACTCCAACGCATTTTCAACCTCAGCCTGCAGCTGGGGAGAGTGCCAACCCTCTGGAAGACATCATGTATCATTCCAGTTCCCAAAAAGAATCGGCCCAGCGAGCTGAACGACTTCCAACTGGTGGCACTCACTTCACATCTGATGAAGACGTTGGAGCGGCTCTTCCTCAGCCTCCTTAGACCCCAGGTACAACATGCCCAGGACTGTCTGCAGTTTGCATACTGGGCAGGTGTTGGTGTGGAAGACACCATCCTCTACCTGCTACACCAAGCCCACTCGCATCTGGATAAGGGAAATGGCACAGTGAGGATCCTCTTCTTGGACTTCTCAAGTGCCTTCAACACCATCCAGCCCCTACTGCTTCAGGACAAACTGAACAGGATGTGAGTGGACCCCTGCCTGGTCACCTGGATCTCCAGCTACCTCACTGACAGGCCGCAGTACGTCAGGCTGAAGGACATCATGTCTGACACTGTAATTAGCAGCACCGGAGCACCCCAGGGCATGGTGCTGGCCCCTCTTCTCTTCACCCTGTACACCGCGGACTTCTGCTACAACTCGGAGCTGTGTCACATTCAGAAGTTTGCCGATGACACGGCCATCGTTGGGTGTATCAGTGATGACAGAGAGGAGGAGTATAGGAGCCTGGTGAGGGACTTTGCTGTGTGGTGCAACAGGAACCATCTGCAGCTCAACACCTCGAAGACCAAGGAGCTGGTCATTGACTTTGGGAGGTCCAGACCAAGGTCACGACCAGTTCTGATCGAGGGAGTCAAGGTGGAGGCTGTGGATTCCTACAAGTACCTCGGGCTGTGGCTGGACAGCAAGCTGGACTGGACTTGCAACACCAATCACTTATACAGGAAGGGACAGAGCAGGCTGTACTTCCTTAGGAGGCTGCGGTCGTTTAACATCTGCAGAAAACTCCTGTGGATGTTCTATCAGTCTGTGGTCGCCAGTATCCTGTTTTACACCATGGTGTGCTGGGGGGGGGGCAGCACATCCTAGAAGGACACATCCAGGCTGGACAAACTGATCAGGTGGGCCGGCTCTGTGGTCGGCATGAAGCTGGACTCTCTGGTGATGGTGGCAGAGAAGAGGTCTATGGACAAACTATTGAACATCATGGATGATGCCAGTCACCCTCTGCACACCGTCATCAGCAACCAGAGGAGCCTGTTCAGTGACAGAATGCTCCTTCCCAAGTGTAGGACTAACAGACTTAAAAACTCCTTTGTCCCTCACGCCATCAGACTGTACAACTCCTGTCTGGGGGGGAGGAGGGGTAACAGGAGGACAGAGGACGGGAAGGAGCAGTAGCCTTGCCTAACAATAAGCAATACCGTCAATGTGCAATATAATGTGCAATATAAAGTGCAATATCTTTCCTGCTCCCCCCCACACACACTTACCCTAACCCCACTTCTTCCCCCCTTCCCCCTCCCTCTCTTCCCCATATCTTATTCTTTTATATTTGTATATGTAAATACTTAATTTATTTTACTTTATCTAGAAGTTTTCTCTATTTCTTTTCTCTGTTTATCTGTAATGATGCTGCTGGAATCTTAATTTCCCTGAGGGAATCCTCCCAAAGGGATCAATAAAGTTTTATCTAATCTAATCTAGTCTTTCTGTTCTTGAGTGTTACCAGTGGTTTGCATCTTGAAGTAAACCCTCTGTATTTACATCCATGAAGGGGTTTCTTGATTATAGACTGACAGTGGTAGGCCTACCTCCTCGAGAGTGTTCTTGACTTGGCTAGATGTTGCGAAGGGTTTTTTTTCACCAAGGAAAGAATTTTGTGATCATCCACTTTAGTTGTTTTCCGTGGTCTTCCAGGTCTTTTGGTATTGCTGAGCTTTCCAGGACATTCCTTCTTTTTAAGAATGTACCAAATTGTTGATTTGGCCACTCCTAAAGTTTCTACTGTTTCTCTGATTGGTCTGTTTTGTTTTTTCAGCCTAATGATGGCCTCCTTCACTTGCATCAACACTTTTTTGGACTGCATGTTGAGAGTTCACATGAACAGCTATCAAATGCGAATTCAACACTTCAAATCAACTCTGGACTTTTTTATCTCGTCATGAAATAATTGGGAAACAGGCCACATCTGGCCATGCAACTGCTTCTAACTGAATTAAAGCTGAAAGCCTACACTTCAAACCCATACTGATGGCTTCATTTGTAATCTATTTAAAATTATGAAAATGGTGTCACTGTCCATATATATATGGACCATCAGTATTTAATATTAATATCAGCCAATTAAATTGCTATAATATGCTTTTCAGCAATAGTGTGGATTTATTTTTATTAAATACATTTAATTACAAACTGTCTGTCAGGGTGCAGGCACTTATGGATACAAACAGAGGGGAGAGTGGGTGCATCGCAAACTGTAAACAAAGCCAAATAGGGAAACTGGAGACATAGTCAGGGACGGGCAAGGGTCAGTCAATCAGCGAACAGGATGTCAGAGATCAGGCAAGAGAAGGAAGTTATAAATAAATGTAAACAGAGTACAATAATGGGAAGTCAGGCAGATGGTAAAACGGCTCAGTAAAGTCAGGCACGGAGACACAGAACAATACTTTGCAAAGTCACTGTGTGAGAGCTGAGCTTATATAGGGAAAGTGATTGCCAATAAATTAGAGACAGGTGTTGAGCAGAGGTGGACAGTAACAAAGTACGTACATTTACTTGAGTACTGTACTTAAGTGCACTTTTTGAGTATCTGTACTTTACTTGAGTATTATTTTTTTTGGAAACTTACGACTTTAACTTCACTACATTTGAAAGGCAAATATCATACTTTTTACTCCACTACATTTCTGTCAAGGTCCTCATTATTTGTTACTATGAAGTGACTTTGAAAGTGGATGTTTTTTCTTTTCTTTTCTAAAATGTGATTGGTTTTTTCGCAGGTGATATTAAGACAGCCTATCAGTAATCACTAGGGTCACGTCACATCCATAGACTGTATAAAATCAAGTTCAATTATTTCTCAACACCATTATTTGAACACAATCAGTTGATGGCAGAATGGAAGGAGGCGGTTCTTCTGGGGAATGCACGCACCCATGGCCGTACCAACAACCCATGTTTCAGTTTTCTGAAATGATTAAAGATACATTTCATTTTAAATGTTTGCTTTGTTTGTCGAAAGCCTATAAAAACTCGCCATCCAACCTGCAGGAGCATATTGAGCTATGTAAACATTTTATTCCAAGAGAAAGCTTGCAATGAAGTTGTCTGTGCTTTTAGAGCTAGCGATAACATTGCAATAGCTATGCAGTCTGGTTAGTCAAATGACTTTCTATGGATTTGCCCGCCAAGTTGCCACAGTCTTGTCCACGGCTAACGATAACACATAGCTCGTTAACTTGGACACTGTTAGTTAGCATGTAAAAATGGAGTTATGCTAACATGACTAATGTTAACTTATTTGAAGTCCTTTCAGAAATACAGTATGTTTCAGCATAATCTTGCCAAATAAAAAATGTAAAAATCTTTATTTTCTAGTAGCGTT
This sequence comes from Neoarius graeffei, assembly GCF_027579695.1. Lineage (NCBI taxonomy): Eukaryota > Metazoa > Chordata > Actinopteri > Siluriformes > Ariidae > Neoarius > Neoarius graeffei. The sequence goes on from NC_083571.1 coordinate 61,400,039, forward strand.
AGCTACCCAATAGGATTTCAAGTTTGAAAAGAGTTTGCTAGCATGTCAGGTGGAGCTTAACTGACTAGCTAGCTTAACATTAAACCGCCATGATGGCACAGCATGTGTTCATTTTGTGAATTCATATTTCTGTCTTTGGTCATGGCATTAGGTTTTGTAAGTGTTGTGGCAATAATACAACAATGCGTTGACAGAAAATGTACTTTTAATACTTAAGTATTTTTAAAAGCAAGTATTTCAGTACTTTAACTTAAGTAAAAATTTGACTGTACAACTTTCATTTGTATCGGAGTAACATCTGACCAGTGGGATCTGTACTTTGACTTCAGTAATGAAGTTGGGTACTTTGTCCACCTCTGGTGTTGAGGTTAGAATTCTGGTGATGAGGGATGCTGTGGTGCTTGGGAAGTGTAATCCGGAGCGGCCATGTTTGGAGGCTGCTCCCAACTCAGGTTTTCAGAATTTTTACTGACACTGACTAGAAGCAGCTGATTTGAGGTTAGAATTATGCATCTTTAAAATTGTCATTTCATTGTCATATTGCCAAAATAAAATACAAAATATAAAATATAGATTATATATAATATAAATATAAAATATGAAAATATAGATGGGAATGTTTTCAGTCATAATACATGCTGTACATCATCAGGTAGAAGGAACAAAAACATCTGTTCTCATGTACACACAGCTATTTTCACATATTTTCATTTATACCGTAGGTGGCCTGACAGGATTTCTGAGATGATGATGTTTGAGTCAGATTATAATATTATTATAAACACAGGACACTTTTTCAATGGAATAAAAACACGTGTTCTATTCCCTTCCAGCGGGTTTCTTTCATTTGGTTTGATAGCATGCAATATTGTTAGCATATCGCTTATCCTATGTGTATTACATCACTCTACCCAATGGAGAATTAGCGTTGAATATGGTTTATGATATTGCATGGTTGTCAAGACAACATGACGTCACATGTCGGAGCTGATGCAAATATTCAATGAGAGAATTTTCTGCTGCGCATGTGCAGAAGCATATCTTTGTTCATCAGGAAAGAGAAAGACACGTTGAACACCCGAAAGGCTACCCAAACTTCATTAGATATTCTTCACACATATTTACAAGAGAAAAACATACCAACCAACATCGAAAAGCTGGAAAAGAGACAAGTTGGAGATCTAAAATTTCTGTGCTAGCGAGCAACTGTGACAATTTGTAAACAAACATGGCTGCCAGGTTTGCTTTGTTAAATATGGAAGATTTTGAGAGAAGTTTGAAAGAGAAAGATGTGTTGAACACCTGAAAGGAATGTGTATGTATAATAATAATAATAATAATAATAATAATCCCATTATCTCTAGCCGCTTTATCCTGTTCTACAGGGTCGCAGGCAAGCTGGAGCCTATCCCAGCTGACTACGGGCGAAAGGCGGGGTACACCCTGGACAAGTCACCAGGTCATCACAGGGCTGACACATAGACACAGACAACCATTCACACTCACATTCACACCTACGGTCAATTTAGAGTCACCAGTTAACCTAACCTGCATGTCTTTGGACTGTGGGGGAAACCGGAGCACCCGGAGGAAACCCACGCAGACACGGGGAGAACATGCAAACTCTGCACAGAAAGGCCCTCGCCGGCCACGGGGCTCGAACCCGGACCTTCTTGCTGTGAGGTGACAGCGCTAACCACTACACCACCGTGCCGCCCAATAATAATAATAATAATATTGGCTGGCTTTTTTCATGGTATATCAGATATATTCCATTCAGCTACTTGTCTTTGACTCATTCAATATCCTGCTAGCTGAATGAAATATATCTGATAGACCACTCAAAGCCAGTCAATATTATTTAAATAACAAATGTTTCCAAGTTAATATATCTCGTGAAAGATTGGCCAATTTATCTTCTTACACTGAACCATCTGTACACACAAAAGTGCATTATACATAATGTATAACATCTTCTATCCGACACAAACAATGGGACAATATCATTTATGTAGAAGATTAATATGTTTTGTATTTCTTGATATACACACTATTTGATATCTTACGGTTTATTGTACAAATGTTTAAACCTTCAAAAAAAAAAAACTACACCCTCCAGGAGGGTATAAACTGGCCATAAATATCCAAACTGCATTTGAAACTGTGTATCAGAACCTTTTTGTAAACGAGAAAGACTAAACGCTCATTTTTGGAACGTTTCTTAGAAATATAAAAGCCTTTGGGAACGGACAGTGCAAAAGTGTGTGCGTGCATGCGTGCGTGTGTGTGCGCGCACATGTGTGTGTTCCCAGCTGACCTGTGTCAGTGTTTCCCCATATTTCATCGCTGACATGTCGGTAATAGGTTTGGGTCACCAGAAAGCCCTGTGTTACTGAGGAGAGAAACCATAGCAAGAGAAACCATAGCAAACCAGCTAGAATATAGAACATTTCTGGCTTTCCCTTGTTTTTAAATTTCACTTTACCTAATATGACCCAGATCTCTCTGTTTTCACATGGCTTTCCTCTGACCTCTCAAACACATGCCGAAAGGTGCACTGGTTCATTTAAATATGCCAAATTTGTGACACAGATATTCAAGACCTAGTTTCAGATTCTCATCTGATGATGAGACCAAGAACCTCTGAGTGTCTGCGATGTTTACAATTATTGTTGGTACATTATATTGCTGAATATATATGGACACACTTCCTAATTATTGAGTTTAGTTGTTTCAGGCACACCCATTGCTAACACACACGCACACACACAATATATATATATATATATATATATATATATATATATATATATATATATATATATATATTCATTCAAGCACATAGTTATGCAATCTCCACAGATAAACACTGGCAGTAGAATGGATCATATTGAAGAGCTCAGTGACTAAACATTTGTAACACTGTCACAGGACGCCACCAAGGTACAAGGTAGTTCATGAAATTTCTGCCCTGCTAAATTTGCCCTGCTCAACTGTTGGCAGCATGGTGGTGTAGTGGTTAGCACTGTTGCCTCACTGCAAAATGGTTCTGGGTTTGTATCTCAAAGCCAACAGGGGCCTTTCTGTGTGGAGTTTGCATGTTCTTCCCGTGTCTGTGTGGGTTTCCTCCAAGTGCTCTGGTTTCCCCCACAGTTCAAAGACATGCAGATTAGGTCAAATTCCCTGTCACTGGGGTAGTACAAGACAGTGCATACTTAGGCCCCGTCCACACAAGTACGCGGCCTCACCCAATACGCTGTCATTTAGAAAAAAATCTCCGTAAACACGGCATCGTTTCGATTCACTGGAAACGATCCAAAACGTTGTAGTACATATGCCAGGCCTGTATGTGGCGCTGTGATGCCGCCAGACCAATACACTAAAACCGGAAGAGAAGCCATGGAGCATGCATATAAAGGTCACACGCTGTTTACAAAACAAGCTCATAACACGAGAAGTTTTGTTGCTCCTCGCAGTAATATAAAAGCAGAAGGTTTTGTTGTAGCAGCCATAATAGACTGAGTTGTTTCTGCAGTACGAGCACAAGCCTGTAGTCCACCGTTGTTGTTGTTATGACGCGTCTAGTGGCGGCTGAGGTTAAAAATCCGCTTCGTTGTCCAGACGACTCTGGGCTATCCGGCGTTTTAGGATTTTCCCACTCTGGGACCCGTTTTCAAAAAATACCACTTTCACCCCTCGAAAAAGCCAGCTCCGTCTGGATGCGAGGCCGAAACGATAAAGTATTTATGCGGATTCGACAAAAACATACTCGTGTGGACGGGGCCTTAGTGTCAGTCCCAAGACTGGATAGATTGGGGAGGGTTGTGTCAGGAAGGGTACCTGGTGTAAAACCTATGCCAAATTAAATACGCAGAACAGACCCACTGTGGTGACCCCTAACGGGAGCAGCCAGAAGAAGAAGAAATATTGTAGGTACTTTTATTGTGAAATCTAGGAGCAACAACAGCTCAGTAATGAAACTGTAGACCATGCAATCTCACAGAGCATTCCGAACTGGCTCTGGAAGCAACATCAGCACAAGAACTGTGCATTAAGAGCTTCATGGAAATGAGTTTTCATACCAGAGCAGCTGCACACAAGTCTAAGATCACTATGTGTAATGCCAAGTGTTGGGTGGAATGATGTAACGCACACTGCCACTAGACTCTGGAACAGTGGAAACTCCAGCTGTTCTCTGGATAGATAAATGACTTTTCACTATCTGGAAGTCTGATGGATGACCTCCCGGAACGCATAGTGCTAACAGTAAAGTTTGGCGGAAGAGGGATAATGGTCCGGGGCTGTTTTTCAGAGTTTGTTCCAGTGAAGGGTTACGTTAATGCTACACCATAGACATATATTTCACACAATATTATGCTTGCAACTTTATGACCCTTTCCTCTTCTGGCATGACTGTGCCCCTACTGTATGTGCAAAGCAACGTGGTCTGATGAGTTTGGTCTAGAGGAACTCCAGTGTCCTGCACAGAGCCCTGACTTCAACCCAGCTCAACATCATTGGGATGAATTGGAACATCGATTCCAAGCCAGGTCTTCTCATCCAACGTCAGTGCGTGACCTCGCTAATGCTCTTTTGACTGAATGGACGCAAATTCCTATAGACACACTCCAAAATCTTGTAGATAGAATCCTAGAATAATGGAGGCTTTTATAGCCTGAAAGGCAGGCGATACAAACACCGTACTAATCCCATGGTTTTGGAATGGGATGTCCAATAAGCTCATAGGACACCTGAGGTGTCCACATACATATGGTTTCCACATACTTTTGGCCACAGTGTATATTATTACACTGTTTCTGCACACAAATGAGACTCAGCCAGTGAATGAATCTGGGTCATGAATGAAAGGAATGAAGAGATTCATTGACTAAACCATCAACTCACTGAACGCAAGAAGGGAATCTAGTGAAGTTCGAATGACTTACATGTTTCGATCTTTTACGAATGAATGATCTCATTTTATTTACAAAGTAAGCAAAATGATATGATACTGAATGAAACTGATTCCTTCATCTTCATTCAAAATATTGAATCATTTGTGAACAAATCATGCAACAAAATTAGGAGAAAGTGTGGACAGTCCTGCCTTACAAGGATATTTTGGGGAGAGAGAGAGAGAGAGAGAGAGAGAGTGTTGACAGTGACATTTTGACAGCGACATATTTGTGCTACTAAAATGGCAGAACTGGGTCACATCTGTTAACAAACAAAAAATCAGGAAACAGAGAGAGAGAGAGAGAGAGAGAGAGAATTCAGATTCCTAAACAGAAAGTGTGGTTTTGCAGTTTGACTCTAGAGACAGAAACTGAGTCACTCAGCTGGCTGTTGGTAGAACTAGGGTGAATCGTTTTATTCTGTTCATATTAAAGTTACTTTTTTTCCCCCCATTTCAAGTGAGACAGTGAGAATGAAAAACCCAGATTTGGGATAAATAAAAATACTATTTAAATGACTGTGTACATTTCTGACTCTTGAGACCAAAACTGAGTCGTTCTTTGTTGGTTTATTTAAGGAATCAAACTGGGGCGAATCTTTTTCATTTTTGTTCGTATTAACTTATTTTTCAGCTTTATTAATTCTAAACCATCCAAGAAAGCGCAACGAATGCACTGCTTGACACACACAGAGAGAGAGAGAGCCAGATCCCTGAATAGAAAGAGCAGTTTAAATGGGTGTGTGTCTCGCTCTAGAGACTGAAACTGAGGTAATGTGTTTCATAAAATATTAAATAAAGCCCCTTCATCATTGAATAAAAGCAGGTCTAGCTAAACGATCCTGACATCCCGGGCATAGCATGTTCTAGAAAGTACACAAACACACACAGAAAGTAAAGCACACATTTAAAACCTAAAGCCTGATGAATACATGCATGCTCACATAGACACAATAAAACACACTAAGTCACTGAAATACACACACAGTCACACAACCAGACTAGACACTCAGTCTGTCTCTAAGGTGTGTCCTTAGTCTTTGATGCTATATTGCATCATTCTGACCCAGATTTCCTGACTATATTAGCCAGCGCTTGGTTTACTGACCATTTTATTCAGTTTAAAGCACCTCATGGACCAAACTCACTCTAGAATACAGGTTCACCACAAGGGGGAGCCATAATAGGGTATTATTATTATTATTATTATTATTATTATTATTATTATTATTATTATTATTATAGGGAATGGTAATGGCACCGAGCTGCTGATCTGAAGGTTGTGGGTTTACCTCTCAGCATGCCCAAGCTAACACAAAGTAGCTGTTCAAATGTATTCTGTTTATGATAAACATCTTTTGGTAAACGCGTTAGCTGAAACTGTACATGTAATTTTTTTTCTCATAATCCACTGATGGCTAAAAGTCGTACCCTGCTATCCCATCAGAAATGGTTCGTTTCAGACTTATTTTACAGTTACATGTGCATGATATATCACAGAACCGATCATGAATCCTTGACTTGCAAGTGATGTCAAAGTAAAATAGAAACCCCGATGTCAGCCATGTTGGTGGAGATACAAATGCTGGGTCAAGTGGCATTCCATGCAAAACATAGTCATGCGTGCGCAACTCTCTTTGTTTTTCCACTGCTTTAAGTGTTCTTTTAGCTACGCCATATCTTTGTGCTGTATATGGTTGTGATCACAACAGTACTCGTGACCATGGCACATTCCGATTTTTTTAGAATTCCATCCGTGATTCAGAAAGGGGGCAAGGAATCTCTGAAGCTTAGTATGGAGAGGAGACGAGCACGGCTGAACAACATTGGCAGGGCTGATCTAACGGAGGCTTAAACCAAAACAGCTCGTGTTTGCAGTAATCATTTTATCTCAGGTGAGATTCAAAAGCTTTCTCAATAATATCATGGAAGAATTTTATTTCGTGTTGCTAGAATTTTGCGATAAAATGAACGTTCTCTTGTCGTGGTTCACTCGGTCGTTATTATAATTTTAACATGTGTATTACCATTTCACTTCTAGAAGTGCAAGCAAAATTATACAATAGAAACAATCCCAGACTGGGCACCCACTCAGAAAATGGGCTATGTTTCGTCCAAGGTCAGACATGATTCTTCGGCAGCCAAACCAGATAGAATGCGATTGTCAGGGATGCAGTAGGAGATGGATGCAAGTGCAGAAGTGATGTTTATTTACAATTATGAAAACACACAGGCAAACAATCCAAGATGGCAGGCAATCTCAAAAACAGGAAACAAGCAAAAGGTAAGGTGAGGCACAAACAGACTCACAGGCAGTGAGAAAAACAGGAACTAGGAACAGGCACAAAAATCTGAAAACCAGGAACTCAAACACGGAAACTAAGGCTCAGTAATGCGCACTGACATGGTGTAATACTTCGCACTATCAATCAATCAAATTTTATTTATATAACCCTTTACAATAACCAAAAGGTACCCAAAGTGCTTTACATCAAAGCCATAAAACATAACACTAAAAGACAAAACAATGTTTTGTATAAAACAATACATAAAAACACAGTACATAAAAACACAGGTTTTGACTGCAGAAGGTGCCACAGTGCTGCAGGTTATTAAAAGCCTTTCAGAAGTACATGAAATAGAACAGACGAAACAAAGTACCCCTCAAAAACAAGACTCCCCTAGTCAGGACTGAACGCCAATCTAAAAAAGTGGGTCTTCAACTTTGATTTAAAAAGGCCAAGATCAGTAGTGGTGCCAATGTTGGGGGGCCGATTGTTCCACAGTCTGGGAGCAGCGACAGCAAAAGAACGATCACCCCACTGTTTATATCTCGACCTTGGGACTTTTAACAGAAGCTGACCCAAAGAACGCAGGGCCCTACCATGATCAAGGATAGTTAAAATCTCAGACAAGTAAGAGGGAGCCAGGCCATTGATGGCATTAAAAACAAACAACATAAGTTTAAAATCAATTCTAAAACGGACTGGAAGCCAGTGAAGTGACGATAGTACAAGAGTATTGTGTTCACATCTGGACGTGCTTGTTAAAAATCGGGCCGTAGCGTTCTGTACAAGTTGAAGACGTAAAATTGAAGACTGGCTGAGGCCAACATAAAGGGCATTACAGTAGTCCAGTCTCGAACTGCTGAATGCATGGATTGCCTTCTCGAGATCCTGCCGACTGAGAAATGGCTTCACTTTGGCAAAGAGATGGAGCTGAAAAAAAGCTCGTTCTAACAACAGAACTAATCTGTTTATCAAATTTAAGCCCACTGTCAAACGTTACCCCAAGATTTTGTACGAATGGTTTAAAAAAGGGGGCCAGAGTACCAGAGTTTGTTGTAAGAACATTTGACATGCCAAATATACGTGCCAAATATACGTGCCAAATAAAATACATTCCGTTTTGCTGTCGTTCAAGTGCAAAAAGTTCTGTGCCAGCCACTGCTTTACATCAGTAATACAATCCAGTAACTTAGTAAGCGCCGTATTTTCATTGGGTCTCATGGGCAAATATATCTGCAAATCATCAGCATAAAAGTGAAAAGACAGATTGTGTTTTTTTTATAATTGATCCCAGAGGTAGCATGTACAATGAAAACAGAATAGGGCCGAGAATAGAACCCTGTGGCACCCCACAAGAGAGGGATGCATATGAAGAACAGAGGTCACCAATCATCACAGCGAAGCTCCTATTTGCCAAGTATGACCTAAACCATTGGAGAGCAGTGCCACGGATGCCAACATACTGCTCTAGGCGAGATACAAGGACCGCATGGTTGACTGCATCAAAGGCCACTGTGAGGTCGAGCAGCACCAGCATGGCAGGATTCCCGGCATCCACAGACAGAGCGATATTATTGTGCACCTTTAACAGTGCTGACTCAGTGCTATGTCGGGATCTGAAACCAGACTGGAATTTATCAAGAACAGAATTTATCTCTAAAAATGACTGTAATTGAATAAAAACAACTTTTTCTAAGACCTTAGAAAGAAAAGGCAAATGGGAGACAGGCCTAAAATTGGACACTAAGTGTGCATTTTCTGAGTCTCTATATAGGTACACTGATGCGCCTTAATCCTGTGCAGGTAAGCCTCATTAACCGCATGCATGTAGTCCGGAATGCGCCCGAGAGTCCTTCAGGCGCAGGACTGACCGCGGTATCTGGATACTCGATGGTCGGTAGAAGCATCTTATCTTCAGAAAAGTCTGACTTTTTTAAATAATATGGGTCAAAACCACACATTCCTATCTCCTTTTTGTATCGAATCTTTGCTCCACCATTCAAATTGTGGTAATACTGAGAAAATTCAGCATTGTTTACAGACACGCTTTCAGCGGCTGCCATCCTAGTTGCTTTGTATATCCACCAACATGGCGGACGCTTATGACGTAGTACATTTTGATCACATGGTTGTAAGTCATCTATATGACCAAACGACAGAAGTGAACAGTGAATAGTAAGTTGGTCGCACACTATTAATATGATATAATAAAAAAAATCACTGAGAAAAGAAAAACATTATGTTTACGTTTCTCTCTCAAATACAAACTTTATGTTTCAGCTGTAGCTCTTGTCCAGTTCAACTCTTCCGTTTACTTGTCATTTTTATAAAGTATATTTGTGTTGGTGACAATCAAGTCTAACACACACACTTGCACTTTTATCTTTGTGAGGACATGCATTGATATAACACATTCCCTAGCCCCTTATCCTAACCTTATCCATCATAATTAAATGCCTAACCTCACCCCTAACTCCCTACTCTAACTCTCACCTCAACCTCATTCTAACCTGAACCCTAAAACTAAGTCTTAACCCTCAAACAGCCCTTTGGAGAAGTGAGGACCAGCCAAAATGTCCTCATTTCCCAAAAATATCCGAACTCTGTTGATAAAAAACATGTTCCGGTCCTCAATATATAGCAAGTACACACACACACACACACACACACTCACACACACACACAGGAGACTGTAGGTCTAGGCGCCACCCAGCTGTGGTGTGTCTCTTACCTATTTCTTTGGTGTTTGATGTTAGATTGCATCATACTGACCTAAATTCCAGCAATATGCCTTTTTAAAGTCAAGAGTCTCTTCACATCAGGTATCATGAAAGTTCAAAATGTACAATATTGCTATTCGGGTCACTTTAAAATATCACCAACATGCCTGCTTTCTGGTCTATTTAACAGTTATTTCACAAAATCGAGTCGTACATGAGCTGATAGACAATGAGGTGTGTAGTGCCAAGTTGACTATAAGCCATGTATGATGAGATTGAGTGGAATAACTGTTTTATTCTATCCACATTCACTAGATTTTGAGAAACTGAGCATTTTTAGTTTTATTTTTTGCAAATTTGATAAATAAAAACTTTATACAAAATGTCTGACAAAATCATTTCCACTTAGAATGTAAACAGACTGGTGAAATGACCGTAGCAATTTGTGAAAAATGCTATAATAATAATTCTTGAAAAATATATATGTTCTTACCATCAAATACTTTTATTCCATATTTTGTTGCTTTTTTTTAATTTTTGAAGTTTTCTTCTTCTTCTTAAGGGTTTTTGGCGGTTAGCAAACCAACTTAAAGGTGCATTACTGCCACTGACTGGGCTGGAGTGTAGAACAGGAGATACTGGCATCTCATCTCATTATCTCTAGCCACTTTATCCTGTTCTACAGGGTCGCAGGCAAGCTGGAGCCTATCCCAGCTGACTACGGGTGAAAGGCGGGGTACACCCTGGACAAGTCGCCAGGTCATCACAGGGCTGACACATAGACACAGACAACCATTCACACTCACATTCACACCTACGGTCAATTTAGAGTCACCAGTTAACCTAACCTGCATGTCTTTGGACTGTGGGGGAAACCGGAGCACCCGGAGGAAACCCACGCGGACACGGGGAGAACATGCAAACTCCACACGGGGCCGGCCACGAACCCGGACCTTCTTGCTGTGAGGCGACAGTGCTAACCACTACACCACTGTGCCGCCCAGAGGGAAAAGCTATATTCTTTTAAATATTTCTGTTTCTTTTAAATACTTGTTAACAATTTTTCGGATTTTGTTTTCAAGTAGAGTTTTTATTTCATCCTCAGTTGGTTCAGCAACACGCTCCACTGCTTTGTTTTTCTTTACTCACGGTATATGAGCTGAAAGGCTAGTAGTAGAGTAGCCAATCAGAGCGTGCGATTGTTCATATCCAGTGAATGTGGATAGAAAAATTTTTTTAGCTACCACCATCATTAAAAAAAAAAGCAAAAAGCTCACAAACCCAGTGTAAAATATGGTGGTGGGTCTCGAATGATCTAACAATCTAATGGGTCTCTAATGGTTCTTGTTAAGTCTGATGAATTCTGTTGTGTTCCAAAATAATTTATTTCCAAAAACTGGTTTGCCTCTGCCAGGTGGTTAAGCATCAGGAATGTAAGTAGCAAAAATGAACTGATAAAAATGGAGGGGATGAAAATGGATATGAATTGAAAAATAGAGTGATACATTGTCATTCGATTTGATAAACTTGATTGACATTTGAAACGATGTTGCACTGATAATCAACTCAATTCATCATCATTCTTCATTACAGCAAGCAATTTTTGTTACTTTTTCAATGGCCACCTCAGTCTCTGGATTTAACTTTACTGAAAATCTGTAGTCTGACTTCTAGCAGATGTCCATGAATACAATGCTCTACATGGAGAAGTGGGCCAAGATCTCCTGACATTAATTGTTAACAAATAAATAAATTTTACAAACAGCATTTTCATGCAGGTATGTGACAAAAAAAAGACTTCATGTGTCTGCATCACATCAATGGTGTCAATGAAATGGGTTTCAAATAAACATTAAAACTGTTTCAATTTCCTTTCTATGACAAATATGAACAAAGTTATGCCACTTTGAATGTTAAAAATTTTGGTCATTGTTCTACGTATAAAACAAAGGAAAGAATCTGGGTGGTGGTGGGGGGGGAACCCAAAAAATGGTCATCACTTCCAGACTACTGGGAATATTTTAATGAAATTTTCACAGTTCAATAGATGATCCTTGTCAAAATCTTCAATCATCGTCTTATAATAGGCATCATTTTTATAAATTTACTCTAAATCAAACACAATATACACAACAGAAACTGGCACAAAAATATAATACATGCATGTTATGGAGTAATAAGTCATGATTAACTGAGCCGTTTCAATGGCATACTCCAACCAGATTTCTGCAACTTCCACCCAGTGATCCAATTTATATGAACCTCAAAAACTGTGATGATGCTCCAAATTACTTGAAAATAACAAGTGATGGAGATAATGGTATTAAGTAACAAATGAAATGAGACATTAGTAAAATGTGTCTTCATATAATGCCTCGATGATTTTTATGGACCAAAGTTGCGGCAACTTTGAAAAAAGTGTGAAAAAACATGAAAGATGAAATGATGGAGGATTTTGTGTACCATGTCATCAATACAGGTGAACTCTGGGTAGTGCTAAAATACAGCTTCAAAATGAGATCGAAGTTAGGTCATGGTAGCACATATGATCCAACCCCAATCAGTAGCCATGAACCACGTGATCAGCGATTGGATGACCTGATTTTCACACACACACACATATATATATATATACATACATATATACACAGTGGTGTTTGTGAACCCTTTAGAATTTTCTATATTTCTGCATAAATATGACCCAAAACATCATCAGATTTTCACACAAGTCCTAAAAGTAGATAAAGAGAACCCAGTTAAACAAATGAGACAAAAATATTATACTTGGTCATTTATTTATTGAGGAAAATGATCCAATATTACATATCTGTGAGTGGTAAAAGTATGTGAACCTTTGCTTTCAGTATCTGGTGTGACCCCCTTGTGCAGCAATAACTGCAACGAAATGTTTCCGGTAACTGTTGATCAGTCCTGCACACCGGCTTAGAAGAATTTTAGCCCGTTCCTCCGTACAGAACAGCTTCAACTCTGGGATGTTGGTGGGTTTCCTCACATGAACTGCTCGCTTCAGGTCCTTCCACAAGATTTCCATTGGATTAAGGTCAGGACATTGACTTGGTTATTCCAAAACATTAACTTTATTCTTCTTTAACCATTCTTTGGTAGAATGACTTGTGTGCTTAGGGTCGTTGTCTTGCTGAATGACCCACCTTCTCTTGAGATTCAGTTCATGGACAGATGTCCTGACATTTTCCTTTAGAATTCGCTGGTATAATTCAGAATTCATTGTTCCATCAATGATGGCAAGCCGTCCTGGCCCAGATGCAGCAAAACAGGCCCAAACCATGATACTACCACCACCACCATGTTTCACAGATGGGATAAGGTTCTTATGCTGGAATGCAGTGTTTTCCTTTCTCCAAACATAACGCTTCTCATTTAAACCAAAAAGTTCTATTTTGGTCTCATCCGTCCACAAAACATTTTTCCAATAGCCTTCTGGCTTTTCCACATGATCTTTAGCAAACTGCAGATGAGCAGCAATGCTCTTTTTGGAGAGCAGTAGCTTTCTCCTTGCAACCCTGCCATGCACACCATTGTTGTTCAGTGTTCTCCTGATGGTGGACTCATGAACATTAACATTAGCCAATGTAAGAGAGGTCTTCAGTTCCTTAGAAGTTACCCCGGGGTCCTTTGTGACCTCGCTGACTATTACACGCCTTGCTCTTGGAGTGATCTTTGTTGGTCGACCACTCCTGGGGAGGGTAACAATGGTCTTGAATTTTCTCTATTTGTACACAATCTGTCTGACTGTGGATTGGCGGAGTCCAAACTCTTTAGAGATGGTTTTGTAACCTTTTCCAGCCTGATGAGCATCAACAACACTTTTTCTGAGGTCCTCAGAAATCTCCTTTGTTCGTGCCATGATACACTTCCACAAACATGTGTTGTGAAGATCAGACTTTGATAGATCCCTGTTCTTTAAATAAAACAGGGTGCCCACTCACACCTGATTGTCATCCCATTGATTGAAAACACCTGACTCTAATTTCACCTTCAAATTAACTGCTAATCCTAGAGGTTCACATACTTTTGCCACTCACAGATATGTAATATTGGATCATTTTCCTCAATAACTAAATGATCAAGTATAATATTTTTGTCTCATTTGTTTAACTGGGTTCTTTTTATCTACGTTTAGGACTTGTGTGAAAATCTGATAATGTTTTAGGTCATATTTATGCAGAAATCTTGAAAATTCTAAAGGGTTCACAAACTTTCAAGCACCACTGTACATATGCATACACACACACAGTTTACCCATATGATTACGGGTGCCAATAAACATGACCATATACCCTAAAGACAGTTCTGTAAGTGTTAATTCCTTGAATCCTCCTATTACAAACAGCATATTAATTAAAGTCAGTGTTCATTATTTAGCTTACATGAATCACAACAACAAGCATCAATTAATAATTAAGTGTTGATGACTTTTTCACATTGCTTGATGTTTTAATGCTGAAGTTTGTTGTTTGTTCGCAAACCTGACACTTTGTGTCTTGACCCAAAATATGGCTTCCGGGCATATTCACTGTTCCTCACACCAACATGCTGAAAATAACACACTAACACTATCATGAGCAGACGTAACACTCGCCTGCTGTGCCAGAGGAAACTTTTAATAATTCATACTGCCTATTTAACTTGCAAATCTTCTATTAATAACCTTTGATGGTGGGCTTGTTACTGAGAGAGAGATGTTCCAATCTTTAGAAATTTAAAAAAAAAAAAAAGCTGATGATGGGAAATACACTCACCAGCCACTTTATTAGGTACACCGTGCTCGTACCTAAGGGGGTACTATTTACTATTCTAATATTTTAGATTCTTCAAATCTTTGCACACTATTGGCGTTATCTTAACCAGCTTCATGAGGTAGTCACCTGGAATGCGTTTCAATTAACAGGTGAGTCTCATGAAAATGTAATTAGCGCAATTTCTCGCTGCCTTAATGTTTTTGAGACCAAACAGTAAATAAATAAATAATATTGGCTGGCGTTGAGTGGTATATCAGATATATTCCATTCAGCTAGCATGACACTGAACGAGTTGAAGACGAGTAGCTGAATGGAATATATCTGATATACCACAAATAAAAGCCATTATTATTATTATTATTATTATTATACATAAACATTCCTTTCGGGTGTTCAACGCATTTTTCTCTTTCAAAATTCTCTCAAAATCTTCCGTATTTAATGAAGCAAACCTGGCTGCCATGTTTGTTCACAAATTGTCACAGTCACTCATTAGTGCAGAAGTTTTACGTCTGCGACGTGTGATGTCATGTTGTCTTGACAATCATGCAATATCATAAACCATATTCAACGCTCATTCTCCATTGGGTAGAGTGACGTAATACACATAGGATAAGCGATATGCTAACAATATTGCATGCTATCAAACCAAATGAATGAAACCCACTAGAAGGGAATAGAATACATGTTTTTATTCCATCAAAAAAGTGTACCTAAGGGGGTCGGAACCCCTTTTGCCTTCAGAACTGCCTTAATTCTTCATGGCATGGATTTAAAAAGGTTCTGGAAACATTCCTCAGAGATTTTGATCAATATTGACATCAGAGCATCATGCAGTTGCTGGAGATTTGTCGGCTGCACATCCATGATGCTAATCTCCCGTTCCACCACATCCCAAAGGTGCTCTGTTGGATTCAGATCTGGCGACTTGTGAGGCCCTTTGAGTACAGTGTTACGTTCAAGAACCCAGTTTGAGATGACTTGAGCTTTTTGACATAGCACAGCTGGAAGTAGCCATTAGAAGATGGGTACACTGTGGTCATAAAGGGATGGACATGACCAGCAACAATACTCAGGTAGGCCCAAAGTATGCCAAGAAAATATTCCCCACACCATTACACTACCACCACCAGCCTGAACTGTTGATACAAGGCAGGATGGATCCATGCTTTGATGATGTTTAGGCCAAATTCTGACCCTACCATCCGAATATCACAGCAGAAATCGAGACTCGTCAGACCAGGCAACATTTTTCCAATCTTCTATTGTCCAATTTTGGTGAGCCTGTGCAAATTGTAGCTTTAGGTTCCTGTTCTTAGCTGACAGGAGTGGCACCTGGTGTGGTCTTCTGCTGCTGAAGCCCATCTGCTTCAAGGTTTGACGTATTGTACGTTCAGAGATGGTCTTCTGCACACCTTGGTTGTAATGAGTGGTTATTTGAATTACTGTTGCCTTTCTGTCATCTTGAACCAGTCTGGCCATTCAATAAGGCATTTTCACCCAGAGAACTGCTGCTCAACAGCTATTTTCTCTTTTTTGGATCATTCTCTGTAAACCATAGAGATGGTTGTGCGTGAAAATCCCAGCAGATCAGTTGTTTCTGAAATACTCAGACCAGCCCGTCTGGCACCAAAGAGTTGCCATTTCACGTTCAAAATCACTTAAAGCACTTTTCTTCCCCATTCTGATGCTTGATTTGAACTTCAGTAAGTCGTCTTGACCATGTCTACATGCCTAAATGCATTGAGTTGCTGCCATGTGATTGGCTGATATTTGTGTTAATGATCAGCTGAACCGGTGTACCTAATAAAGTGACCAGTGAGTGTACTAAATGCAGTACTACAAAACAACAAAAGACAACTTATTTACAAGAGTAAAAGAAGAAGAAGGAGCTTTTATTTGTCACATGCACACTCAAGCACAGTGAAATTTGTCCTCTGCATTTAACCTATCTGAAGCAGTGAACACATGCACGCGCACACACACACACACACACACACACAAGTGAGCAATGAGCACACACACATACCCAGAGCAGTGGGCAGCTATGCCACAGCACCTGGGAGGTAATCAGGAAGTGTTGGGGAGTGAAAATTTTCTCACACAGAACACAAGGAAGAGATGGAACTATACAAGTTAGCTCGGAAGAAGTAAATTTTTTAAGGTGTTGTCTTTCCAAACCTAGTTTATTTTATAACCCTATTTAAATCAAATGAACTGTATAAGAATATAAAGGGCAGCGCTCACAAAGCACCTGGATGGCTGAGAAAAGGTCAGTCCTGATCGTGTTATCAACATCAGAGAGAGAGAGAGAGAGATTCAGACAAAAATGAGGAAAGAATAAGATGGATGAGAGAAAGAGAAGAAAAGGCAGAGAGACAGTGAGTCAGACAGCAGACGGAGAGACAATCAGACAGGGAGAAAAAGAAAACAATGGTGATAGACAGTGAGTCAGACACCAAAAAAGGAGAAGAAAGAGGAAGATGGGCACACAGAGGGAGAGATGTACTAATCCAAACAGTAAAACCAAGAAGAGAACGTAAGACTGAATAATACAGAGACAGGCACACAGAGACATACACAGACAGAGAGAGGGGAAGACAGACACTTAGAAAGACAAAGTAAAACATGGAGAGAGAGAAGAGAGAGAGATGGAAAAAAGAGAAGGGTACATGCAGAGAGACAGATAGAAAGACAGGTGCACACACAGAGAGAGAGAGAGAAGAGGGGGGTGTCGAGTTGCTGATTTTAAATTATCAAGTGTTCTAAAAATATCCAGGCTGAGTCATCACCCTCAACACATTGCCTCCTGACAGGGTGGTGTTCGGGTGTGGTGTACACACACACACACACACACACACAAAGTGATAATACTCTCATGCTTAATGTCATGGTAAATGTAGGGCAGTCATAAAAAACAACAGTTATATTTTTAGCCATTTGTTGTTACATTCAATGTTGTTAAAATGTTTGTGAAACAAGCACATTCTTCACATTTACTGTAACAAAATATAATTTCAGCACAGCCACAGGACATGAGGAAAAGGTCAGTGAAAGCAGCAGTGTAATTAGCATCACAGTGAAACTGCTGGAATATTTGCACAACAAAAATATAATGTGGTTTCTATTCCAGCTGTTATTGACAGCATGAGATAAGTGAGGACAAACAAGCAAAGAAATCTGTTTGCATTTGGATGAAGAGTCGGTATAATAGTATAAAAAAAAAAATCAAATCAACATGATTCTACAGCCAGCTGTGGTTATACCGCGAGTCAGTGGCTGTACTTTTTTTTGGGGGGGGGCTTTTTGCACCTTTATTGGATAGGACAGTGTAGAGACAGGAAATGAGCAGGAGAGAGAGACAGGGAGGGATCGGGAAATTACCTCGGGCTGGAATCGAACCCGGGTCCCTGGATTTATGGTATGGCGCCTTATCCACCTGAGCCACGACGCCCCCAAGTCAGTGGCTGTACTGTCTGGGAAGGAGGGACGTCAGTCACAATCACATTGATACTAGCCAATCACGAGTGTCCGTAAACTCATTTACCGTATGCAGCACTTTCCTCTAAGTGTGTTATACTGCTCTGTGACTTAGTATGAAAATACGCAGCTGGCTGGTGTCACGTGTCTGGAGGAAACAAATGTTAGCTCTAACTTCAATGTATATATTAAAGGAGAACTGAAGGCAAATTTTTTATCATCAAAATTCTGTTTCTCTCATTTTATTAAATGTAGGAATGCATTTTTGATAGCTATTTTGTCACTGCTATAGCAAGTTATATGCTATTTGAAATATGCTCTGTAATTAGGGTTGCCACCCATCCCATAAAATAAGGAATCGTCCTTTATTTGGCAATTAAATCTTGTGTCCCGTATTGAACCGATACGGGACGCGATTTGTTCCGTATTTTCATAAATGTCCAATACACATGTCTGTCTCACACATATCAACACTAAATCTAACAATAATGAACAAAATAAAACAGGAAATACTCCGTTGCGGGATCTACCCAGGACACAAACCCCTCTCCTCTGTGTCACGCTCTGTGCGTCTGTGCCTGGCTGCCTGCGTCACTGCGTGTGGCGCTGTCACGGTTGCCTACAGACAGACAACACACACCGGCGCTGCTCAAAAAACCCGGGCCTTTTAAAAATGTCTGCTGCACCCGGGACTCCACCACGTCCTCAAAAGCGTAAACGCTTACAAAAATACAGACATGAGTAGGAAGAGGCACATCCTTGGCTGGACAGCGTGAGTGGAGATGACTACAGAGCAAACTGTAAAGTCTGTCGGCGAGTGTTTTCAGTGGCGTACGGTGGGCTGTCTGACATTAGACAGTATTCGTCAGGAATGATGATGCTCAAGATCAGATGATCTTGAGCATCCCAGCATCCACTGGATATGTGGAAAGGGTATTTTCAAGAATGGCCAACAAATGGAGTGACTGCAGGAACAGGTGCTCCATGGAGCTCATAAGGAGTGAGCTCCTGATCACTCTAAACTTTGAGCAGTCCTGTTCAGAGTTTTACAACAGCGCTTTGAACGACAAAGAGTTACTCAGTGCAGCAAGGAGTAACAAGAAGTACA
The DNA here is from genome assembly GCF_027579695.1 of Neoarius graeffei. Lineage (NCBI taxonomy): Eukaryota > Metazoa > Chordata > Actinopteri > Siluriformes > Ariidae > Neoarius > Neoarius graeffei. The sequence goes on from NC_083571.1 coordinate 61,419,370, forward strand.
CTTGGAAAAAGAAGTGAGGGAAATCTGTTGACTGTTTAAATCTGGTCTACTCCACAGACAAGAGAAACACAACAGTTCCTGATGAACTCAGGACTGTTGAGGGAAGGAGTAATGTTTTGCACTTTCTTGTTTTCTGCATTCTTGAATAAGCAGACATACATGTTTGTTGTGTTTTTGTTGTTTTTTGTTCTCTTTTTTCCTCTCTAAGTAAAAATGTCCCCAAGGTTCACAAAGAGAGTCCCTACACCAAGAACAGTTATGCACTTACATTTAAGTGATATTAAGTTCTCAATATATTTAGATTATATTTTAAAAGTTCATTGTTGCCCACTTGTACATTATACATTTTTACAGCATTGGCAATAAAGCATTTCAAGCTTTAAGTATGAGTAATTGCTTTCTTGATCACCCCTTTACTAAAAACACCTACAAAATAAAACATACCACTGCTGCGGGCACCCCACCCCATGGGAGTCGTGCCCGTGGTGGTCATGGCCCCAAGGAGCCATGGTGGGCGTCCCTTATTTTCATTTCTGAATGGAGCAAACCCTATCTGTAATATATCAGTCCATATGTCAAAGCAATGGCGGTAAACGAGATTCGTTGAGACCTGTGCGAGACATCGTAGGACGGAAGCAAAACGTACAGTGGAAATCAAAGTAACCAACATCTGCCAACGGTGTCAAAAGACGCGCGCACCCTCTTTCGAATGCTGACGTAATCAAGTCGGAAGTTTTGTTTGTTTTGATAGCAATCAGGAAAGTTTGAAAAAAGTAGGCAGTAATCGTCATTTAAACTCGTTTTTGTGCAATACTTTGTTTGGAAAACAGTTTTCCAAATGGCAGCACTAACACCTGGCTTACGCTTCACGTTTTGATGTCTCGCACAAGTCTCGTGAAGATCACGCGGATAAGCGGCGCCTGCTGTCGACCAAACGAACTAAATTCAACATGGCTAAAAACCGAATAGGCCGATAAGCTGTACTCGAGTTGAGGGGGGATGGGGGGGATGCCATCCCCCCTGGAATAAAAAATGGTCAAAATCATCCCCCCTCTAAAACGGGCATCCCCCCTCCCTTCCCTTGAGCAATTTTATCAATAAATGTGGACATTACTTCTATTTAGCATTGGAATTAGAAATGCCATTCCACGTAGCTTTGCTGAAACTGAGCATACAATAAGCTACCGCGAGAGAGGGCACGTGCAAGCGAAGCGTTTGAGGAGGTGACATTCAGTTGGGGCTCCTTTATTTTTTATTTCATTCGGCGTCAGTGACAGCAGCGGATTGCAGCATCATGGCCAAGCGGAGTGGACAGCAAGACCTAAGCAAGTTCAGATTTAAGATCGCAAGAAAAAAACATTTCAGGAGGTAAGTCAAGAGTTACGAATATCAGTCACACTTTCTGTGAGCCCACTATCATGCTGTAAAGTTACCGATATGGAGCCTAATTTGTGGGCGGCGGATAACAACACAGCTATCATAATGAATGTTAGTTTGGAGTCTAGCCAGCTATCGATAGCTTACTCAGGTTCATGTTAGCTTTGATTTCTTAGGCCATTAATTTAATCAGCCTGGACATTCGTTTGTTATTCTTCAGGCAACAAAAAGTATTATTCAAGACAGGAAGGCTAAAATAAACGACACTAGCAGTTTTGAAGGCTTCATTGCCTCATTAGAGAGCCGGTCACAACATGTAAGGCTGATTTACAATTTACTGTTGCTTGTTTTAGCTTATTGGTTACCTACCTACCTCTGTATTTAACTCAATGTTCCCAATGTTCAGCTTTGAATAAAAATTCTATTGACTTGATATGAAAAGATTCAGTTGTTCATTTACATTGCCTACTGAGGTTTTAATAAATTATTTACCAAACGATTTAAAAGGAGCCTCCCATGACTATGAAGTTACACTTCAAATTTGTCATCTGCATTTCACCCTAATATGGAGAATGTGGTAGGTATGTCAGCCAGGAGACTGACTAAATATGACACATGACATCCACACTGTGCATGTTTTACAGTACTAGTGTATTATGTTTTTTACAACAATAAAAAGGGTACACAGTGTGTACTACATACTTTATCAGCACAAAATACTGTATGTCTGGTAAATGAACCAGGTTCACAGACCTACGTTGTGTGCAAACCCTCCTAAAAGCAGACCAGTTTCCCACCGACGGACCGACCGATGGGTCGACACGCGACTAAAAATTTCACCATCCCCCCTGGTTTGATTTTACAACTCAACCACTGCCGATAAGTATAATATTTAATTGCAATTAGTTGCCAATACAAGTCACGATATAAGTTTACTAAAACCAAAAACATAATTGAATAACATGTTAAGAAATAAAGCAAGTTTAAAAATTACTTCAGTTCTCCTTCAAAACTGTGTTCTCCAGAATAATTTGCAGTACCACAGTAACAGCAAACAGCTTCTGAAGTGGTGCCTGGATCCTACTGATCGCTGCTTAAAGCAATATAATGATATTTAACGGTTATTCCATGAAATCGAGTCATACATGAGCTGATAGCTGATGAGGCACGTAGCACATAGTTGGCTATAGATTGCTTCGAGGTTAGCACGAACCCAGCGGCGGCCATATTGGAAGTCAAAGGTCGCTGTGTCAGTGCATTGTTGTTGTTCAGCGAAGCAAAAAGGGGTGACAATGCCGAATACGTGTGTCATTGTTGGCTGTAGTAGCCGGGGGGAAAAGGGTGGCAAAAGCTTCCACAGACTCCCTAAAGTCGTGACTAACCAGGGAATTGCAGCACAGGAGAAAAGCGAGCGGAGGAAATGACAGTAGCTGGCTGCCATTAACCGATCAAATTTAGGACAACTTGACTGTATCCGGATTTGTTCTGATCACTTTGTGACAGGTAGGTTAATATTGTCTTGAATTTCATAGTTACTAAAATAAATGTGATACAAACTATTATCTTTTCTATGTACTTTCAGCAATGATTAATGGATATATTTGTCACATTAGGTAGCTTATGTCTACTGCAGTGCATTGTTGCATCAAATGGCATTTAAGATCTAGGACTAGTAATGTTTATGTACACATGCTTTAGTTCACAAAATGGACTTGGGTGAAACACTAGATAGTTCACAAGATCGATGTATGCCACATGCGGCAACAAGCTGGGGTCAGCTTTCCATTCCTTCTCACTAACAGTGTATGGATCTACATTCCCAATGAAACGTACCTTCTCAGCATAACGCTCCTGTGCCTGCTTATCCAAACTTTCACAGTAGTGCTCCATCACTTCAGATGTCTAAATTCTTAAAAAATCCAAGCTTCTAAGCCCTCTAACGCGGAAATGAATCGGTGAATGTGTACTCTATGATGTGTACTCTATGAGCGCTCTGGAGCGAGTGACTTCCAAGATGGCCGCGCAGACCGCAGTGTTACTATTTTTAGCATCATCTCGGAGCCCTCTATAAGCCATATATGATGAGATTGAGTGGAATAACTGTTTTATTCTATCCACATTCAGTGGATTTTGAGAAACGGAGCATTTTTATTTTTTGTAAATTCGATAAATAAAAACTTTATATAAAACGTCCAACTAAATCATTTCCACTTAGAATGTAAACAAACTGGCAAAATGACAGGAGCAATTTGTGAAAAATCTGATAATAATAATTCTTGAAAGAAAGATACATTCTTACCATCAAATACTTTTATTCCATATTTTGTTGCTTTTTTTTATTTATTTTTGGGGTTTTCTTCATCTTCTTCTTTAGGGTTTTGCAAACCAGCTTAAAGGTGCATTACTGCCACTGACTGGGCTGGAGTGAACAGGAGATATTGGGGAGGGAAAAAAACTATATTATTTTAGCTATTTCTATTTCTTTTAAATACTTGATAATTGGGGGGGGGGTCCGAGTAGAGTTTTTATTTCATCCTTGGTTGGTTCAGCAACACACTCCGCCATTTTGTTTTTCTCTACTCACGGTTTATGAGCTGATTGCCTAGTAGTAGAGTAGCCAATCAGAGCGTGCGATTGTTCATATCCATTGAATGTGGTTAGAATAATATATATTATTATTTGTAGTATTAGGAGTAGTATTATAATTATACTAAGCATTACTTTGATAAATAGTTATGGTGATATTAAATTCAGAACATGCCTAATATCTAACCCTGAGGCTGTGAACCGAAGACAGTCATGTCTTATTGTTTGCAGAAGCAGAAATATTGAATGCCTACCTCACAGATAATTATATTTCAGCTCTGATGCCTAGATTACAGCTCTCAAGATCATCTGGCTTGTATAAGTGTCTCTCTCTCTCTCTCTCTCTCTCTCTCTCACACACACACACACACACACACACACACACACACACACCCTGAGGGGGTGACATTTATTAATTAAATATGGTGTTGTGCTGCAGGACATCATCTCATCTGACTGTCTCCAGACTCTAATAATTACATTGGCATTTAGCTTGAAGATAAGCTGACCTTACCACCCCTGTATGAAAATCTCCTCAGAGAGAGACAGAGAGAGCAAAGGAAAAGACACACACACACACACACATATATATATATATATATATATATATATATATATATATATATATATATAAATGTGGCACCGGGGGCGTGGCCATGCGTCGGTCTGTGAATGGAGGGCGGAGTCAGGGAAGATAAGTGGTGGAATCATTGCACCTGAAGGGAATTAACCTGTGTTTATGTGTCTTCCCCAGTGACCACACGCTTGAAAAGGAGAGAGAGAGCAGGGAAAGGGAGCTCTCCCCCAACCAGAACACTTGTGTGTGCGCCTGGGAGAGTGAATGTAAAAGCTGAAAAGCTACAATAAAAGAGGTTTTTGAGAACTCAGTTCTGGCCTGCCGTGCTTCTGTGCTCCACCCACCTGGTCTGATTCTACAGTGGTGCCGAAACCTGGAACGAGTGCAGAAGGGAACGGCCACATGGAGTCCTCGCCCTTCAAGGACCTGGTCCATGCCCTCGCCACGGCCCAACAGAGCCAGCACCAGGCACTGATTGCCCTCCGGAAGGAGCAGGAACAAAGGTTCGAAGCCCTGGTACTGGCGCAACAGGGAGATCGCCAGGCGTTCCGGCACCTGCTCACGTTGGCGGGGTCCACGATCACCACTGCCGCGGACCCTCCCTATCTCACCCTAATGAAGATGGGTCCGCATGACGACCCTGAAGCCTTCCTCGCTCTTTTTGAGCAGGCAGCAGAGGTGTGGGGTTGGCCAGTGGAACAGCGCGTGGCGCGCCTCCTCCCCCTACTAACAGGCGAGGCGCAGCTGGCCGCGCTACAGCTCCCCACCGACAGCCGGCTGGTCTATGCGGACGTCTGCAGGGCCGTCCTCCAACGCGTGGGTCGCACCCTGGAACAACAACGGCAGCGCTTCCGCGCACTGCACCTGAAGGAGGTCGGCCAGCCGTTTGTGTTTGGCCAGCAACTCCGGGATGCCTGCTGGCGGTGGCTGAGGGCCGACAACCGCGACACCGAGGGAATCCTCGATCTGGTGGCACTGGAACAATTAGTCGCCCGACTTCCGGAAGGAACAGCGGAGTGGGTCCAGTGCCATCGCCCGGCGTCCCTGGATCAGGCCATTGAGCTGGCAGAGGACCATATGGCGGCCGTTCCGATGGCAGGACAGCATGTCTCCCCTTCTCCCCTCTCTTCTCTCTCTCCCTCTGTTCCTTGTCCTTGCCCCATTCCCCCACCGCGGAGGCGGGGGCCGGCTCCACCCCAGCCGGCCCACCGCACTCGCGGTGCCCTTCCGTTTCCTACTTCCTTGTCTGTGTCTCCCCCCCCCCTCAGGTGAGTGATATCCGGAACACCGGTGCAGAGACAGAGGCTGGGCCGGTATGCTGGCACTGTGGGGAACCGGGGCACCTCCAGCACCAGTGCTCGGCACGGGGCATGGTGGTCCGGATCCCTGACGCGCCAGGGACCGCCCTCGATCGGGCCGGAGCGTATCGCATACCGGTGAGTATCCAAGGGGATACGTATCAGGCTTTGGTGGACTCCGTCTGTAATCAGACCTCAATCCACCAAAGCCTGGTGCAAGACGAGGCATTGGGAAGAGCACAATTGGTGAAGGTGTTGTGTGTGTGTTTATGCACGTGGATGTTCACAACTACCCTTTAGTGTCGGTCCACATTCTATTTCAAGGGGAGAAATTTAGAGTAAAGGCGGCGGTTAATCCTCGCCTTACCCACTCGATAATTTGGGGGACTGATTGGCCGGGATTTCGGAAATTAATGACACATTTGGTGAAGAGTGGGGCCTGCTGTAGTTCAGCGGGGGGTCCCAGAGTGGCATTGGCAGGAGCAGCTGTCACAGAGCCATCTACGTCATCACCGTGTCAGAGTGGGGAGCAGCATGCTCCTCCTCTCTCTCGGGGAATCCCTCGCAGATTTCCTGTTAGAGCAGTCGTGAGATGAGACTCTGCGGCATGCATTTGACCAAGTGAGAGTAATCGATGGCCAAACTCTCCAGCCAAATGCCACCCTGTCCTTCCCCTATTTTTCCATTATTAAGGATACATTATACCGAGTGATGCAGGACACTCAGACTAAGGATGAAATAACACAGCTTTTAATCCCAAAGAGCCGCCGGGAATTTATATTCCTGGCGGCTCACTTTAATCCCATGGCCGGACACTTGGGGCAGGATAAGACACTAGCCCGAATAATGGTCTGGTTCTGTTGGCCAGGGATTCGCGGCGATGTCTGTAGGTGGTGTACAGCGTGCCGCGAATGCCAGTTAGTAAATCCCGCGGCCATTCCAAAAGTGCCTTTGTGCCCTCTTCCATTAATCGAGACCCCGTTCGAAAGAATTGGGATGAATCTCGTTGGGCCATTAGATCGGTCAACACGAGGATATTGCTTTATTTTAGTTCTGGTGAACTATGCAACGCGATATCCAGAAGCAGTGCCTCTTTGCAATATCTCAGCACGTAGTATTGCAGAAGCGCTCTTCCGCATCATCTCCTGAGTCGGAATCTCCAAAGAGATTCTGACTGATCAAGGCACTACGTTTGTCACACACACTGCGCGAACTGTATGGGTTACTGGGAATTAAGCCTATCCGCACCAGCGTTTATCACCCACAAACGGATGGCTTAGTCGAACAGTTTAATCGCACCCTCAAAAACATAATTAGAAAATTTGTAAGCGAAGACACATGCAACTGGGATAAATGGCTCGGGCCCCTGTTATTCGCAGTGCGAGAGGTCCCACAAGCCTCTATGTGACCACGCCCTTTAAAAGGAGAGAGAGAGCAGGGAAAGGGAGCTCTCCCCCAACCAGAACGCTTGTGTGTGAGCCTGGGAGAGTGAATGTAAAAACTGAAAAGCTACAATAAAAGAGGTTTTTGAGAACTCAGTTCTGGCCTGCCGTGCTTCTGTGCTCCACCCACCTGGTCTGATTCTACTATATATATATATATATATATATATATATATATATATATATATACACACACACAGTACCAGTCAAAAGTTTGTACACCCCTACTCTTCTCATTCATAGGTTTTTCTGTATTGTGTCCATTTCCTCCACTGTCAAACAACACTAATGACATCAAAACTATGAAATAACATATAGAACATATATGGAATTGTGTGATCAACAAAAAAGTGTTAAACAATATGTTTGATATTTTAGATTCTTCAAAGCTTTACACACTATTGGTGTTATCTTAACCAGCTTCATGAGGTAGTCACCTGGAATGCTTTGCAATTAATGGGTGAGTCTCATCAAAATGTAATTAGTGCAATTTCTTGCCTTCTTAATGTTTTTGAGACCAAACAGTAAATAAATAAATAATATTGGCTGGCGTTGAGTAGCATATCAGATATATTCCATTCAGCTAGCATGATACTGAATGAGGTGAAGACAAGTAGCTGAGTGGAATATATCTGACGTATCATGAATAAAAGCCAGCCAATATTATTATTATTATTATTATTATTATTATTATTATTATTATACATATGCAATCCTTTCGAGTGTTCAACGCGTCTTTCTCTTTAAAAATTCTCTCAAAAGCTTCCGTATTTAACAAAGCAAATCTGGCTGCCATGTTTGTTTACAAATTGTAAGAGACAGTCACTTGCTAGTGCAGAAGTTTTACGTCTGCAACATGTGACATCATGTTGTTTTGACAACCATGCAATATCGTAAACCATATTCAATGCTCATTCTCCATTGGGTAGAGTGATGTAATACACGTAGGATAAGCGATATGCTAATAATATTGCATGCTCTTAAACCAAACAAATGAAACCTGCTAGAAGGGAATAGAACACTTTTATTTCATCAAAAAAGTGTCCTGTACGTATAATAAAGTCAAAGTCCTTCCCGCACCATTCAATGGCGCGTTTGGCAGTGCCGATTTCCATTTCGTAGCCCTCGGCCTCTCGCCTATATTACATAGCTAGGGTTACAGTGGGGGGCTAGTCCTCTGGTAACTGCGAGAGATTGACTCCCCACTCACATCTGTATTACAGCATGCCTTGCCAGATGGCAGTAGGCACCATTTTTATGATGATCTTTGGTATGACCCGACCGTGAGTAGAACTTGCGAGCTCCCAATCGAGAGGTGGACACGCTAACCACTAGGCTACTCGCCAGTATGTATAATAATAAATAATACAAATACAATTAATAATCCTATTCCACAACTGTAGTAATCCATATTATGGATCAGATTATTCCTTGGACAATTAAAAGACACTGAGCTGATCTGGTAAACTGGAGACATGGTAAAGCAGTCTAAACTATAATGTGACAGAAACTGAGATATCCCCAAGGCTCAGGATTGGGCCTCAAGGCATTGTGGGACACGGGAGCTGTTTTGTGTCAGGCTTTATGATTTCTATGACACCTGATAGGTAGAAATTTCGCTTTCCCTCACTCTACTGCTCTCATACACAATCCATAGATAGATGCAATTTCTTTTCATGGAAATTGGTCTCTTTTTAGATTCAGCTTAAGATTTAAAAATGCTAGAATGTTGCTTCTGATTGAAAATTGGAAATATATTTTCAGACCAGTAAGTCTTGTAGTTTTCAACATGATATAGAAGAAAATGTAAAGCTTTCACCATGTGATGGGTTTTCCCAGGACACCCCTCATAACCTGTATACAAACTGTGACTAGTGGACAGGCCCATTTCGGCAAAGGGGTTTAGTCAGTCAGTCAGTGAGCAAAAACAGCACTAAAAATCAAATTCTTCCTGAGAAATTGTAGAAAGCACAGTTTTAAAAACACCACAAGACTCAGAGACTGTTATATGTTTACAGCCCCACTGTGGTATTTTCTCCTCAGGAAAGCCATTGTAGGAAAAGGTCATTTATGAAATTGTGGTTCACTATTTACTACACAAAACACAGTGGCACAAGAACTCTTTGCTAATGAAAAGGTAAAGGTCAGCAGCAGAAATGTGTTTGCCTATAGCACACACACACACGCACACATGCACACACACAAAATAATAACTCAAATGTCTGCTCTGAGAAGAATTTAGGAAGTGAAATGCCACTGTGGTGCTGAGGTGTTATCTAAGCAAACCACAACTGTGCGCGCGCACACACACACCCCTCAGCTTAGCTGTACCTAGAAGACTAGTTAGATAAGAAAAAGCTCTGAAAGACCGTGTAGGTAAAAAGCCAGCTTGTCTCCATCAAAACACACACACACACCTGCTACACTGCGCCCTGGATTTTCATTTTAAACACCCACGATAAGTTACAATGCACTATACAGTATAATAATCAGAAGGTTAATTAAACTTTGATATTTGGCAATATAAATCAGGTCAGTAATTCTATACGCAACATTCTATACTGTAATTCTATACAATAACTTCAACCCATATGTAATCCTTATATTTAAGACAAAAGTATCAAATACAGACACAATATCAAAACATTTTTAAAAAGATGATGCAAAATGATACAATGTGCTGGATCAAGTGCTATTTTCTAAGTTGTTGAATAATAAGTGTAGAAGATTTTTGTTGAATTAAAGCCAAATCCATGATTATTATACATAAAGGACACTTTTTCGATGGAATAAAAAACGTGTTCTATCGCCTTCTGGTGGGTTTCATTCATTTGGTTTGATAGCATGCAATATTGTTAGCATATCCCTTATCCTATGTGTATTATGTCACTCTACCCAGTGGAAAATGAGTGTTGAATATGGTTTACAATATTGCATGGTCGTAAAGACAACATGATGTTGCATATTGGAGCTGATGCAAATATCCAATGAGAAAGTCTTCTGTTGCACATATGCAGAAGGATTTCTTTGTTTGCCGGGAAAGAGAAAGACACGTTGAACACCCAAAAGGCTACCCAAACTTCAGTAGCTATTCTTTGTGCATACAGTGCCTTGCAAAAGTATTCATAC